>NC_141830.1:16677649-16981767 GCF_982586985.1 Callionymus lyra
TGATGACAGTTTAAGGATCTTCTACAGTGGTCCCGAACCCCTGGGTCCGTACCAGTCAACAAGGCATTTGATACCGGGCCACACAGAACAAAATTAAATAAACTATTTTATTCCTGTTGTATTGATTTTTGCTGTTTTAAAGGTGTTTTATTTTGGGGAAAAAAGACAGTATTCTCTCCAAATTCAAATTAGAATGTGGCTCATGTCATGTCAATATAGTACTGTATTTACTACTATTATTTGCTAAAGAAAGTCAAGTAGTAAAAATAAGTCAAACACATTTATTTTAACACATTAAACGTTTGATTTTTGCAGGTCATACCACTTTATTTTTGCTGTTTTTATCTGTGTGAAAAAAATGCGGTGCTACTTATGGTAGCTTATATAATTTTATAAGGCCTTTCAAATGGTTTGCTCAGAATCAAAGAAGATTATTGTTCATTTAGATATCGTGTTATATAAAGATGTCAGTGTTTAAGATAAGGATCATAAATTAAATGCCAAAGATTGTTCAGACAATTCCAATAACAGAAAAAAATGTGTTAAAGAAAAGATTTTGCTTGGTGAGTGTTTGATTGAGGAAGAGATCATGAATATATATTAAAATATATCAATGAAACATAAATAATATCAGACCCGAAATGTTACGGTAAGTTTTGTATATATGCATATATAGCCACCGTCCCAATTACAAACCGAATGAAGTGGAAAAACTGAATCTATCACCAATATATCTCCTTGCAGAAGCTAAACAAGGGAATTCGCTGACTGGCCATATCATTATGACCACGTGTCTGAGGTTGTTCCTGATGCTAGTGGCAACCAAAATTTGAGCTGTTGTGTAGTACCTGGTGTGCAGACAGACAAAGTGCAGGAACATTTGCCCTTTGACGTACCGTTTTAGCTCTTCACTGTCAATGACCTCGCTCGCCTCACCTTCTAAATAGTAACTGACACACCCCTCAAGAGTGCAGAACTTGTCAAGGTTGTGAGTCAACATAATATACTTCATGATGATTTCATGTTTTTTTTTTATAATCTTTTTCTTTCTGCATTAAATATATGAGCAAATCCGTTTATGAATGAAGGGATTCATCTTGCTGTGGTTTGCGTTTGGTCTGTAAATAGTCCACAGTGTCATTGACCCTCTGCAGGGCCCACCTTTGGAGGGTCAACAGCTCACAGCGAACGGTTTCAGAGACGATTCACTTTGAAGAGAAATACCAAAAATGTAACCTGTGATTATTTCATCATTTAATTTTAACTTTTCGCCTCCTCGCTGTTTTTTTGAACTCCGGAGTCACATCTTTGCAATTATTGCGGTTAATGCACAACCAAGCCGCACATTATACGGCTTGAAATATCTGAATAGATATTAATCTGACCCGCCAACCCATGTTTAAGCTAACCTAGGGAACAAAGATGTCAACAAGCATGCAGAGGCTTCAGATGAAAGTAAAACTGATGTTAAAAGAGTGATTTGATGAAAGTGTTTGGTGAAGAAGGACATATTTTGATGGTTTGAAGACACGATTGCACTCATACTAACTTTTGAAGACAGTATTGTTTTGATTCTTTAAGCGCTTTGTGATCCTGTTGTGGAAAAGCGCTCTATAAATATAAATTACTTACTTACTTACTTACAGTGTTTTATCAAACAATGGCTGAGTGAAAACACTTTGCAGCAAAATGTGGACAAAACTAAAACTCTGGTTGTTTCTCCAGATGATAAGGTTCCAGGGTTGAGTCAGTACTTGGGTGACTAACGTCAGTCCGTCAAACTGAGCCTGAGAAACCTGGGTGTTGTATTTGATAAAGACATGTCTCTTGTTCAACACTGCAGAAATTGACCAGAAACTGTTTCCTTTACCTGAGAAAATTCTCTGAATTTAGGAAAATGATGTCACAACACGATCTGGATCGTGTAATCCATGTGTTTGTGTCTTCTCGTTTAGACTATTGTAACAGTTTATTTCGGTGTTTGAAAAAGAAGGATCTGTCTCGCCTGCAGTTCATTCAGAACTCTGCAGCGAGAATTCTGAGCTTCTCTAGTAGAAGAACTCACATTTCTCCGATCCTTAAAACTCTTTCCTGGCTGCCAGTTTCTTTCAGGATTCATTTTAAAATTCTGGGGCCTGATGTACTAAGGGGTTTTAAAGACAACCCTTTTTTTTGTGCTCAGCAACCTTTCAAAGTCCATATGTATCAACGTTCAAAATTCCCGTACGGTCTGTAGGTCGCGTATGCCCGAATGAGCTGGTTCCGCCATGTTGAGATGTTCACATTAGAGTAACATTAACGGTAACGTTGCTCTGATTGCGGAGAGAAAAATCACGGACTCTGCTTTATTTAAATATTATTAAAATATGTAAATGAGGGCGTGGAAAGGGACGAACAAGTCTGCGATTTATTCTAGGTTGATTGGGATGTACGAAGAAAAAGTGCCTAAATTATTGGTGTGCACAGATTCATACATCTGAATTTTTTTGTGCTCCGTCATTTTCTGGATTTCAGCTTACGGACATATTTAGTAGAATCCTTCCAGGCTGTTGCTCCTAAGCTTTGGTCTAGAAAGGCGCTTTACAAATAACCTTTACTTGGTAAAAGTCTAGTGAGTTTTCTATGAAAGTTACTTTATTAGAATTTTATTTTTCAGAAATGTGACATTTAAGCAATCTATACCGCATGTTAGTGATGTGCTAATGAAGCTTGAACAATGGTTCAACAATTATACAGAGACTTAAAATTAAAGTAAAAGTGATGAGAAAGTATCACAATCAGAATCATATTTCAAGTGAGCTTGACACTATTGGTCTATATTTTGCATGTAGCATTATCTTTTACAACCTGCTGTTTTTTATAAGCTGAACTAAAATAAATTAAATAAAAAAGTCAGTGTCTGTTTAAAGATAGCCACTAGTTGAGATTTCAAATGTCTGCCCCAGACTGATGCAAACGACTAGCTAACTAACTAAAATAAACAAATGGAAAAAGTACTAAACTTCCCTTCACTCTCTTTATTCTCTACATGAACTTATACTAAACACTACCTACTAGAGTATAACAGCAATCTTTGTCTTAGATCAACAGTTAAAAAAAAGAAAAGAACAACTCAAACATTGAAATGATTCATATTTTTATTCATCAATCTTTATTAGCTGATAAGAAACGCAGGTTTGACTGGACTTTGGATTATATGATCAAAAGAATAATTTCATAAATAGACATCAATCCACAAATGTTGGACTCTCCCATGACAACTATTTTTCTGTTTTTTTTCTTGGCCAAATCTGGCACATTCAAGAGTACTTTTCTCTAATCAGTCTAAAGGTATTTATGTCCAAAATTATACAGAGATCTATTTCCCTTATCAGTAAAGCTATTGAACATGTGATATGAACCCCTATTTGGCTGAAACCCATGTTACTCCAGACAGGAGTAAGTGAACTCCAGGTTGTTCAAACAGCAGAGATTACTTCATGTTAGTTTGTTAGCAAGTCCACAGTATAAGAAGAGCAGACTCTGCAGAGGCAAACTCCACTTTGTGTTGAGCTTCACAGAGTTGCCACAGCCTCCAGACGCAGGGTAAAGGAGAACCTCCAGAAAAAATGGCCTTCAATGGAACATGGCAGGTTTATGCTCAGGAGAACATTGAGGAATTCCTTAAAGCCATGGGTGAGCATCGACAGGAGTTATTAGAATCAGAAGCGTTACATGCAAGTGTTATAAACACAACAAAGGATTCTTTGTGGTGTCAAGTGTTTTTATAATCTTTGCTCGCCTGACAGAACTGCCACCAGAAGTCATCAAGATGGCCAAGGACATCAAGCCCATTACTGAGATCAAGCAGAGCGGAAACGACTTTGTCGTCACCTCGAAGACCCCCGGAAAGACCGTGACCAACTCCTTTACCATCGGCAAGGAGGCTGAAATAACAACCATGGACGGCAAGAAGCTCAAGGTTTACAACTTCAACTTTATTAACAAATTGAATAAATACACAGTCCAAAAACATACATAGGTTGATTGGGAACTTGCACGTAGGTACGAGTGTGTGTCTTTGTGTGCCCTGTGAAAGACTGGTGTCCTGTCCAGGGTGTCCCCCGTCTCTTGCCTGAATAAGCTGGGATAGGCTCCAGCCCCCTGCTACCCCCATAAGTGAATAAACGGCACAGAGAATCAATAATTACATTGGGCTAACACCAATATTGCTAAATATTTGGATTGCATTTAAAATCAATGTCAATGATGAGGAATTTCATGTTTGCACAACTGGCTAAACTTTATTAAAGCTATTAATTGTCATAGAAATTTACACATAAATGTAAAGAAAAATCTAATTTTAGTTGTGTTAAAACTTAAATTCTATCTATTGCAGTGCATAGTCAATCTGGAGGGTGGAAAACTGGTTTGTGACACCGGAAAGTTCCGCCACGTCCAGGAGATCCAAGGAGGAGAGATGATTGAGGTAATTCTTCTGTAACATACATCTTCATTTATGCAACTGCTTTTTCTTTTCTAAACTCCATACTTCTCCTTGTTTGTATTAGACTCTGTCCAAGGGCTCTACCACTCTCGTCAGAAGGAGCAAGAAAATGTAAAATAAGAAACATGTATATTTAAAATAAAAGTGCTTCATGAAATGTGTTGTTGTCGTCATTTTCAAGTCCACAGTATGTTAAGGCTCAATAGATAATGCAATATATTAGGGGGATGTGCATAGTTTGGTTTAAACTTGTGAAATATATCCTTAATTATAAACCACAATTATTATTATTAAATAATAACAGAACCTTGGATAAGACACCACTATTAAGTATTAAGGGGTTGATCAGGTTTCTTCATATAGTGTGGTTATATTAAAAGCTCGGTAGGTGGCGCTCTCCGTTTGAGTATTCCAGAGGCGGTCCGTAAAGTAATAACTGTCATCCAGTGGCCATTCAAACTATTATTTTATTGTGTGTATGTGTGTGTTTCCTAATATTGTTATACATAATAAACTGCAAAAAGCGACTGTGTGCAGTCATCAGAGACAACTTTGTACTTTAATGTAAAATTACAGTGATACATTTTTGTTTTTGAGGATTTATCCTAAAGTATAATACCCATATTAGCTGTTTTAAGCATAAAGAGGACAGGGTTGCTTCAGTTGACAGATAACTTTTTTATTACCCTTATAATTTGCATTGCAGGAAGGCTTGACAGTGTTCACACAGTCTTTAATATTATTTTAATTATTTTATATCATATTCAATTGTGTTATTGGATGTCACATTTAGTCAGAGCCGTAAATATTTAAAAATAATAATCAATCCACCTTCAAATTTGATCCTTATAGTAATTGAGCGTTTATATATATTATTTTTATATTATTATAAAAAGAAGAATTTATATATATTGAATTCATTCATTTATAAAATACTTAATATATATTGTAGTAGGTATAAATCCCAAATAATGTTTCTATTACGTCCAGAAAATAAATATATTACTATAATGCAATAATAGTGCTTGTCACGTGATCCCATCGGACCTCCATACAAATCTGTTTCATAAAGACACTGACGTCATCGATTCATGCGCATGCTCAGTGAGCAGATCGTGTCGACCACGTCGTCAGCTGCAGCGCGCCTTTCTGCCCGGAGGAGGGAAAGCTACAGCCAGTAAATCTCTTCTTGGATCCCGCTCTCTCTCGGTACCAGCACCGCCGTGTTACAATGGCACGCTACCTGCGCCCCCCGAACACATCCCTATTCGTGAGAAACATTGCGGATGAATCCAGGTAGGCTGTGGGTCTGGAGTGCGCTCGGCGTGTACGCATGCATGGCGCCGCAGATAGCATGCTAACATGTAGCTTCTCAAAATGGCGGCGTCAATGGAGGGAGTTATCTTCTGTGCATACGTTAGCGAATAATTATTTAGTTTAGCCAACATTAAATAACACTAAAGTTCACTATACTTGTGACCCAACCTTGTTTAACTTTGAACCCGTATTTATTGGTTTTCGTTTTTACTTTATTTTGGAGGTTATTGTAGGAGTGTTAATCTCGTGTTTCATATGAAAAAAGAGTGTATTGCGGACATGTTTTTATTCCCATCAATGCCCATTTAGTTCTTTAAAGTATTAGAAACAATCCAACCACTCACTCCTACGAATAATGATCTACTTTATGAAAAAGTAAAATCTGGTTTAAATATCGTTAGGGCGTGCATTACTGTAAATCTGTTGTTTTATGTCTGTTTTGTATTCGTAATGGCGAATCAAATACTTATGTAGTAAATTTAATCGGTTAAAATGGCATCTGATCTTGCAAGAATACTTTAAAATAAACAGCAACGTTGTCCATTTTCAATGTGTAACCATGTAAACAACTATTTTGAATTAAATGTAACACTTAAAGGGCAACTAATGTGGAAAAACCCAACTCTCCTGACTTACTCGCATGTTGTAAATGTTGATGTCTTCCTCTCCAAGATGCAGTAAGTTCCTTAAAGGGTTCAATATTCTAGATAGATATAGATAAAACTTTATTGATCCCTCAGGAGGTCTCCTTCGGGGACTTGTTTTTCCAGCCAGCACACAGCAATACAAAACAAGAACGACGTTTCTATAAAATGTGCAAGCTTACACAATCTAAGTCTAAAGTTAAAGTACATGGATCAAAGACAAGATTAAGAGGAATTAACTATATTCCTTCCATGTGTCCAAACAGAAGAATTCAGTCATATCTTTATTCTGTGTGGCAGACTTTCTCAAAACATGAGCCTGGGTATATGGAATACACATATTTTTTTTAATCCATGGATGAGTCCGTCCATAAATGTATTTGAAAATACCTGGGCCGCTGCGCCGTCTGGATGGCGAAGCCAAAAATATTTCCAACATGATGACACCCAGGGATCATCTGTCTCTTCTGAAAGTCGTTGCTATGCATTTGCAGCAAATGTACTAATGCTCGTTCTGTTTCCATATTTAAAAATAGTGACTGAAGTATTGAACGCCTCTTTCGTTAGAATGAACAGTTTCTCAAATAAACAGTTAAAGATTCCAGCATTCAAAACATGTAATTGACAGAGAACAAAACAGGTGTTTGTACTAAACAACTATTTTCTATTGATGATAATACAAGTTATTTACTTGCTGCTTTGTTAAAAAATAATACTCGACAATCAACAATCTCTTAGTACTTTTATCTTTGTGGTTTTTGAATCACGATTGACTTTGAACATAACGGCATCTCTGTTCCCTTTTTTCGGTTGCCGTCTCAATGTTTACATGCTTTACAAAACTTATTTAATTTACAGTTCAGCATTAGTAGTGTTTTAATGGGTAAGAAAATGTGCAGATCTGTGGTTTGCATGTAGTGATGGGTCTCTTTTGTCAATAACTCATTTCATATCAACCATGTCCTGCACATAAACACCTGCACAATCCTCCCAGATCTAGGGTCTGCTGAAATAACCTTTTGTACTGCATGTTTGTGATGAATAAATGATCCACTTGTTGTGCAGCCCAAACTTAACACAAGTGAAGTGTGTTGTGAGTGGAGCTTGATTTCTAGAAACACTGTAATATGCTGTTTTGGCAGGCCAATGTGTTTTCACAAAACCTGGGCAATAAATGTGCTTATTTCATGACACTTTAGGCCAGAGGATTTACGGCGCGAGTTTGGTCGTTACGGACCAATTGTAGATGTCTACATTCCACTTGACTTCTATACACGACGACCAAGAGGATTTGCATACATTCAATATCCTTTATTCTTTTTCTTTGGTATTTCCAGGTTTCTGTAGGTTTTTTGTTTGTTTTTTTGTCCATGAGCGAGGGATTTTTTTCTTTTAACTTTTTTTAATCGTAAAGTACTTTGTTGAATCCAGCTATACAATCACCCCTAACCTTGATTTCTTCTGTTGTTGCCTTAGAATGTTAAAGATACATTTCTGGAGACCCCTCACCAAAGAAAGTTGAAAGGCGGTTGTAGATTAGGTTCAAGCCAAAGACATCCAGGCGACAAGCTGTAGTGGGAATTGGAAAAATAAAGAGAGCAAAAGCATGAAGATACAAAGAGGAGAAAAGCAAAGAACCCAGGCATCCATTTTCTACCAAAGGGAGGAAAAGCAAAGTGTTTATTGGGCAAAGACAAGCAGGAACCTTCCAAGTTCTTCTGCCAAGACAATAAAGAAGTCAAGCATATAAAGGTAACAAGCCAAACACTTTGTATCCTACAAAATCTGATCACCATCAGTATTTGTCTGTCTTTAAAGTCGGAAATCACAACTGGGCCAAATTGATTTTTTTATTTAAATGTTAAGTATTTACATCGGTAATAAATGAGGACAATGATATATTCTTAAGAACAGATTCCCTAATTCTCACTCAACTGATCTGTCCATGAGTTGTGTCAATCATTGGCTCAACTATCCCCTTGTATTGCAGCCTTGTCTCTGTAAATATCGTGCATGTATATATTTTTCTTCCCCACACTCCTATTTTTCCCAATGAAAAGTCCTTAACAACTCAGCACATTTGAAGATGTCCGGGATGCAGAGGATGCACTCCACAACCTGGACCACAAATGGGTCTGTGGTCGTCAGATTGAGATTCAGTTCGCACAGGGAGATCGTAAAAGTAAGTTGAGCGTTGGATGCGTTTTATTTTTCACATTGTCTCATCGACGCCTCTACTGTTTTTTTGCAGCTCCAAACCAGATGAAAACCAAGGAGCACTCGCCTCGGAGTTCTTCGCGCGACGACAGAGACGGTCGGCGCCGCCGCTCCAGAAGCCGCAGCTATGATCGCCGACGGTCCAGGAGTCAATCTTATGAGCGCCGTCCTCGTCGGTCCGAAGGGTAATTGGAGAAGATATCTCTACTTTGCTGGGTTGTGAAACGTTTATATGATGTAAATTATTCCCTTAACTGATTTGCAATAGTGATATTGATTAGTCATTGAGTAACGCCTGTCATTTTCCATTTAAAAAAAAAAAAAAGAAGTTGTGGTCATAACATTTAAACAATGACAGCATTCAAGATGGTTGGTGTTTTTGGGAAAAACCCTGTTTGACCGGTTTCCCTCAGGCACATTAATTAATACAAAAGACAAATGGGGCGTTGCCAGGGTGTGTTTTATGAACAAAAGGTAGCCTGAAATGTTACATGTTCACAATCCTTGGTGGATTTAAACGTTTTTGTTTACTTCATTTGTTATTGGTTCATAATGAGGTCACTTAGATTTTCAAAATGGCGACTATGTTGCAAAGGTTGCGATTTTTATTTAATATAATCATTTAATTTTCGAGCCTTAAAAAATGACTTGCGAGCGGCGCTGAGCGCAGCGGAGACAGAATCTTTAACAAGTAGATCAGTGACAGAAGCTGAAGAGCATCAGTAAGAAACGGAATAAAGTGTTTTTAACAACTTTTCATCCTGACATCGGTTAGTACATTTAAATTAAGACAGGTGTCTGCCGACATGTCTTTGTGCGTGTTGCTCTCGTCTCTGCCTTTGTGCGTGCCACCGGCATGTTTGTGTGTGTTCAAAGTTACCTTATACAATCACACCATTCAAATTGTCAATTCTAATATTGTGTGTGACAGGAGATGCACTCAAATACAAGAGAAACTGTGCCAACGTGCAGTGAAAAAGAAAAATTACTGAATGACTTTTCTTTACTCTGCGTTAAAGTTAGTGATTTTAATATCGACTACACTTTTAGCACGTTTGGAAGGAGGTAATTTAAGTAATTAATAACTAATTTAACTTCTCCCGTTTAATATCCTTTCATAAAAATAACTATCTTAACCAGAAAAAAACACATTTTACTGTAAAGGTAATCATTTTTTGTATTGGATTAAAAATGCATAGAAGGGGACATTGAAAAAATAATCGCATAAAAAAGCACAATCATATTTTTTTTTCCAATAATCGTTCAGCCCTAGTCATTATGTTTGAATAATTTGCTTTAACAGAAAAGGTGAGCTTAATGATTTCATACTATTGTCTGCAGGGCTTGAGTTGGCTCGAGCAGCTAGTTTATTTTTTATGGCAAGTAAAAAACATAATTATAGTTAATTAATTAATAGTCTGATTCCCAAGATGGACCTGACTTTACAAACTGAATTGCTTTAAAGTATGTTCTGGTTTTTTTTCATAATTGGATGTCAAGAATTCCACCGTGACGATGAGCACATTTGCCAAGTAGGCATCGCCACCTGTCACGGCGTCTTGATTAACCAGTTTCATCCTGTTCCCGGCAGCTCCCGCCCATACAGTCGGCACAGACGGAGCAGAAGCCACGAGAATGAGACGTAAGCTCGTTTGTCCGTATGAGGCCGTTTTTACTGGCGACTCGATTTGTAATCGGATTTTATTGACTTGTAGTCGTTACAGAGGTCCACCCCGGGACCAGAGGGCCCACCACGAGCAAGGGTCTCGCAGCCGCTCGCAGTCTCACTCCCCGTCCCCCTCAAGGTCCAAGCACAGAGGGAAAAAGCACCAGTCCAAGTCCCAAAGCCCGGCTCAAGAGTTCCCGCCAGCTTCCAGCTACCACAAAGAAGCCGCCGGCCGGACTCGATCCCGCTCCTACTCGAGATCCATGTCTAGGTCCCGCTCTCGCTCCAGGTCTTGGGCTGGACGTCACTAACCCTGACGTTCGAACGAATGTTTTTGTCCCACCTAACAAGTTTGTAACTAGCGGCGCTCTGGGTCTGAATACTTTTACGTTTTTACAAAGGGACATAAGCTGTGTGTCGGATCCATTATTTTATTGTAGATGGATTTTGGAAATGTGAAAAATGGCTTTTGTTTGGAACTTTCAAGGTGAATATTTTTGGATCGGTTTACTGGAAAGTGTCCCTGTCTATATTTTTGTACTTTCAGTTGGCATTGTTTGCATTTATACATTGTCCCTTGAGTAAATGTTAATAAAGTCTTGCATTGACTATTACGGTGTACGTTGTTTTTAAGTTCTGTACTTTCTTATAGAACACTATATTAGCTTTTTTAACAGTCTTTGACTGTTTGAAATAGTCATGTTATTTTAAGGTCCACAAGTTAAATTATGTTGAAATACTTTACTATGAAAACTAAGTTCAGATCTGATTCAAAGTTTTTAACGTGGCCTTTCAGATTGTCGAGAATTGCTCATAACATCTTTTGCTGACTAGCAGATCAAAGAAATGCCGTTTAAGAGTTTCTTAAAAAAATAAAGATTAACTAAGCTGATTTACCTGAATGCACAGGTGCACCTGTTTTGAAAGAAGTTCCAGTAAGTCTCTTTGATCAACAAGTTGTTTGCACATCAGATCAGCTAAACTATTTATCAACTCATAGTGAGTCATGCATGTATCTTTCTATCTGTGTCAATAGTATTTTTTTTTTTAATCTGTCATACTGTTTTGAAGGCAAATGAGGAACTGCATCAAAATTAGTTCTACTATTAGATATTCTACACATTTTCTCTGGCTCTAGCCCGAGTTTTCGTTCTCTATAAGCCCGGGGAGAGCTGACAGATCTCGGCCGGTCGATCTGAGAAAAGACGCTCTAGTACTGCGTCTTCTAGGGATCAAGGTCAACAAATAATTCTGATAATTCTTAGAAAGTTAACATAAAAATATTTTTTAAATGAATTGAGATGTTAAAATGAACCTGAGTACAATGATTCAACACGGGTTTTGGTTGTATTTTTTCCCCAAATAACAAATTTGTTGACAATCCCTAGCAGTGCTGGAACTGAAACTCGCTTCTCAAATCAACCGGCCGAGATCT
This sequence comes from Callionymus lyra, assembly GCF_982586985.1. Taxonomy (NCBI): domain Eukaryota; kingdom Metazoa; phylum Chordata; class Actinopteri; order Syngnathiformes; family Callionymidae; genus Callionymus; species Callionymus lyra. The sequence goes on from NC_141830.1 coordinate 16,689,415, forward strand.
GTCAATGGAATCTTTTTAATCTGTGATTGTTTTAGTCATGTACTATATATTTCAAATAAATGAAACATCCTGCGTGTGACTTAACGAGGGTTTGTAGATAGTTTCATTCTGGAAAAAAAGAGAACACATCAATGACATTTTCACAAACGTCTCCACCGCCTTCTCTACATTGTTATTGTTTACATCTGTGGACTAGTTCCTTTGAGTTAACCTTACTTACCGATTACTGCAATCAAATTATTTACATTTATTGTATTGGTTTTTAAAAAAGCAATATATCATGAGAGCGGTTATGCGGAGTTCAAATGCTTGCGAAATACCAAAAAAGCATGTAGTTGTATGTGTCAAATCATTTAATTCTTAAATAGCCAAATGTAAAATGGCTGCATGAAGTATCCGTTTTACTTTATGAATAAACGGGTTACAGTGCAAAGTGTTCTCTTCCTGATTAAAATGTTCATGTGGATTGTTTTTCAAAATATAAATAATAACAAGTGTAAGAAAAGAGTCAAACAAGGTGTAGGGGGGAAGGGAAAGGGATTTATTATTTTCTTTTTTTCTTCAAGTTTTGTTTTCAAATCACAAGTGCAACATGTGCCGCTTTTTTTCAGTCACTAATTCATACCAAATTTACCAGGGCATATTATTCTTCAAATACAATGACAGTGTACCGGGGGGACAAATTCAAAGCCAATTCATTAAAAATTTAACATAAGGAGACTCATCTGTGCACGTGGAGTTAAAACATAACATTTACATAAAACACCATTAAGAACCAACTTCAATGGTTGGCTGGCGGAAGAACAGCCTCACATTGAAGTTGGTCCCTCAACATCTTTTGTCTTTTAGAATGTCCAACAAATGATGTCAAATCTAACCATAGGCTTCAACACAGGCACAAATGTCAATGCAATAAATTAAACCCATACATCAGACAAGTCTCCTTGTTTCCAATTAGCAAATACAAATTTAGTTAAATTTGCTCCAAGCATTTTTCAGGCTGCACTGCAGACTACAAAACCATAAAAAACCATGTGCAAGATCTCTGGAAGGATACATCAGTGCAGGGCCTGAAAAAAATGCTATAGGCAGATTTTTTTTTTTAACAAAAATATTCTTCAGCATTGAAGTTAAGACATGAGCATAGCACGCCTTATACATTCAGTGTTATTACTAAAAATACTTTTGCCAGTCAAGCCTCAAACGTCGGCCTGAAAAATTTACATATGCTACAAGTACTCTATACATTTCATTATTTACATGGCTCTCACACGCTTTGTCATTTTAGACTGGCTATAAAAACAGCTTCAATTCTGCAAAGGAAAAAGTGCTGCGGAGGATCCACTCGAGATAGTTCATCACGCACACAATGATAGCATTCTGACCTGTAACTTATAGAGAAAAAACAAAACTGATTGCAGTGCAAGAACAGGCAGAGGCAACAAATGTCTCTTGATTTCAGTGATAGTCATCGGTAGCGACCCACTCGTAAACACACACAAGCTTTTTTTGTCGATTGCCCCGTCTTTTGGGTCGCGACTCTCAACCCTGCCTTTCTTTAAACAAGCGCAGCAGCCGACAGGACAAGACAACCTGCCGTGGATCAAGTCAAAACTCAATCCAAAAATGCAGCGTCTTGTCCTCTTCCGCACGTCGGCTCTGGAACACTGTGTCCTAAACAGGCAGGAGTCTGAGGCACTAGAACGGCGCTCATCAGGACATGAAGCAGCAATCCTGAAAAAAAAAACATCCTCCAGCCCATAATTGCTTTGGTTACTACACTCACCATCGCATACATTTTTTTTTCCAACAAAAAAGATGACATTACAATAAATGCTATGACAGAGTGCTACAGGCTTCAGACGAGCCAAGTTCCCATAGTGCATCTGCGCACAGCGCAATAAAAAAGGTTATGGGAGTTGACCGTCTGAGGTCTGTGTGCCATGGTTCTTTATCACACTTCAGTTTGAGGTTTAAACTTACGACCTGACTCACAACAGCTTATATCCGGTAATATGCTTTTCCCTGCAGAATTCCAGCCGAGTGCCCTAAACTTCCCAACGTAGGTACAATTTTTTAAAATGGAAATACGAAGTCAAACTAAATGGCTTAAAAATGTAAGCCATCGTGGTCCTAACACAACTGCATTGGGTTTTGTTCTTTTAAATAAAAACGTGTCTGTCTAGAGCAATGAACTTAAATGGTTGAAAGGGGCAGAGTTACCAAAAAAATAATAATTTGGGATAAGGCGCACTTAATCTGCTTTGACAGCCGGACTAAAAAGAGCAAAACAACGAGTACAAAGGGTATCCAGTTCATCGTCATCACAGAAGTGGACCCCAAGAGGGCGCTCCTCCACTAGCAAGGCTGCAATGTTGTGATAATTTAAAAAAGGTTTGAAGCAAACCTCACTGTTTAAAAAAAAAAATCTGAAAAGTACTACAACACTACAGCGTTCCTGATGGGGGGGTGGCGTCACTCAAGAGGATCCTGGCTCGATCTTGTTCATCAGTGGCCCCCCTCTCAGGCTTGCACCTTGAGGAGGCTCTTCAGCTGGAAGGCCATCATCTCCCTGTTGTCGCAGGAGCTCATCGGGAAAGACACCCAATGGCTGGGAGGTTTGGGCAATACGCTGGGGGACGGAGGCTCACTGAACTTGGGCCCCGCAAACTTGGGGCTCCCCTGTGTGGCCAGGAGTGTGTTGAGATGACACACGGCGCCTTCCCAGTTCTGATCGTAGTTGGTGGCGAAGCGGACCGACATGCCCTTCTCGACCGACGCGGCCTGCCGCGCCTCCGGGGATCTGAGGTAAGCTGCGCCTTTGTCACTCCGGCGGTGGCCGTGATGGTGAAGGCCCCCGGCGGCTCCTACTGCAGACGCTGCTACCGCTGATCCGTTCTGATCGCGACCCCTGGGCTTGGCCCGACCAAGCTGATGGTTCTTCTTGGTCAGTGGGCGTTCTGGGTGAGGAACTGGAATGTTGTACCTCTCTCCACCTCCCATACTTGTTTATGTTCTGTGTCACCTTAAAAATGGAAAAATAAACATTAACTTTTGTTACACACACGTGAGGGTCTTCTGCAAGAACTTACCTCTTTGTTGTCAGAAAGTGAGCTGAGCAGAGATCCCTCTTCAGTCTTTCACCTCCAACCGGGCCCCAGGTCCTCGAAGTAGTCTTCTGTCTACTCCTCACTGCACTTTTATGTCCAGCAAGATCGGAGGTTTTCATGTGCCACTGAGCGTTGTTTACTCGCCGGGCCGAGATGAACATCAATTCACACTCGGCACACGATGCTCCACGAAGCCGAATATACTGAAATAAAAAAATAAAAGGTACAAAGGGTAAGAATGTGCGTCGAGAAACAACAAGGACAACATTTTTCAAAATAAAAAAAAAATAAAAAAAAGAATGTTTAAAATTATTTATAAACGATACATTTATAAACCAAAACTAAAATCCTGTGTTGAAGTGACATTTAAATAAAAATAAAAATTCACAATCTAAGTGCGTATTGTTGTCGCACTTCTTTCCTGTAGCGGAGCAGCTGCTTCATTGTTCTCTTTCGACGTTGAAAAATAAATTAAAATAAAAATCCATGTCTACGCGTTTTTTGAGTATTCTATACAAGTACACATGTTTTTAAAACACGGAAATGCAAGTAAAAAAAATTCTAGGTCAGTCGACTTTGGCAAGAAATCAAAACAAAGAAAAAAACAAGAACATGGCGTCGACGACTCTCTTACCGACTTCGACTGGCGTTGTTGTTGCAGAAGCCCTTCCACAGAAAAAGAATATATACTTAAATAGAGAATTTAGGTCGCTATCCTCGGGAAAGAAATTGCAGGAATCACAGCTTTTTTTTCAGCTATATTTCCTTCAATTCCGTCGCCCTCCAAGCTCGTCGGTGCGATGCAAGAGTCGACACCCTCTTCCGTCTTTTGCCACAAAATGGAATCTCGATCCCCGCTATGTAGTCGCCGAGAGCTCGGCGCTGACCAATCCAGTGGCCGGAAGATTTGCGACGAACAAATCAGCTGCGAGGACGCGCCAGACACATAACACCCCTTGTTGCCGGAGCCTGTGACGTCAATCTCTGCCTTTTCTCGGGGTTCTTTTGTTGATCATTTCCTGACCAAAACAAGAGTTAGAACTTAAAGCAGCAAAAACATTAAAACGTAAAAATCAAAGCACAACCAAACGCTATCCTATTCTGAGCGCACAGAACCGATCGTCAATTTTTTTTTTTTTTTTGTTGTTGTTATGTAATTCCGTACAAGCCTTTAAACAGTCAAACGATCGATAATCGATATATTTAAAAGGCAGTCAGTGTGTGGTCGTGATGTATGTAAGCTTTTTCGTTTGAATAAAAGACAGATTTTTTTTTTTTTAGTTCCGCCTCGACAGATCGTAAAAGCCCATCCCCCCACCAGGAAAACAACACGTATTACGGACAAACGTAACTTCTTGTAATGCGATCGAATGTGAACTACTTTAAAAAAAATGTAAACAATGTCAAATATGTTATGTTTCTTATGAGCAACGACGTATTTGTCACACAAAAAGCGCGTGATTCGACGCTGCTGTACGTGTTTATTGGACTGTAAAGTTACACGTTCACAACTTCTTTCCGTCCGGAACTTACGAGCTGCGTGTTTGTGTTTCTCATAAATGTCGTCATTTGTCATGTCGTTTGTTTAAAAATCATTGTCTTTGGAAACTGACCGGATCACTTCATACTGATATCAAACGGTTTTGTTTTAGTATTTACTTTATTTAATCTATCTATTGTGTCGTCTTGTAACTTCTTTTTTTTTTAGAAACTTTGTTCTTGTTCTTATTTTTATGAATTATCTATCTATCTATCTATCTATCTATCTATCTATCTATCTATCTATCTATCTATCTATCTATCTATCTATCTATCTATCTATCTATCTATCTATCTATCTATCTATCTATCTATCTATCTATCTATCTATCTATCTATCTATCTATCTATTTTTTATTGATAACGATATAATAATCTCTAGTTAAATTATAACTAGTATAATACAACTGAGGCACATTTTTTATGTTCTTGAACTTAATATATTCATTTATAAAACTTCATATAAACTACTGAACTTTTTAATTGATTTAATTCAAAGATGAAGACCACAAGATAATTGAACAAAAGGACTCCTTTACCTAATTTTACCTTTACCATGTTAAATATTTAAATCTTGACTACTAATTTTACTTTTTGTTTTATGAAACTTTGTTCTTGTTCTTATTTTTATGAATTATTGTCTGTATTGCTGTGTTTTGCTATTTGGAAAAACAATTCAATAAAGTTCTATCTATCTAACTTCATATAATTTATGGTGACTAAACTGATACTTTAAGAACATACTGGATAATCAGATTATATAAATTAACTTGTATTATACTTGAATAGGTTTTGTATTAAATGTTAATTCACCTTTTGAAATCAACGCCTTAACATCTTCGTGATATTTAATGAAATTAAGTTATTTTTTATGAATATCTCCTCTGGGGTATCAATTAAGTATATATCTATCTTTTTCAATATGTTACTAATTATTGTATTATTGTTATACAACACATTTTGTCTGACTAATGACATTTGGTCACGTTATCTTGTTTGATAAAGAAAAACACATTGGAGTCGCACTTATCTCAAGCCACAGTTGCCCTCAGTATCAGGGCATGAATGTTGTGCAACAGCCTCTACGTCAGCTGTGTGACTGAGGCCATGGAAGGACACACCTCGAGAAGGGGTGGTTATTCAAGAGTTCACTATGTATGGAAAGTAGGTCGAGCAGACATCTGTAGATCACAGAGGACAGGGGCGGGGCGTCGATACCTATATTTGATCACAGATGTAGAAAAGTTTTAACTGAACTTATATAACTTTTTTACACTTCCGTTCACATTTTTATGTGTTGACGTCAGACGGAAACAGATCCTGTACTTTTTTTTAAAGAAGTGAAACTCTGGAGTAAAAAGTACAGATTCACAATTCTGAAGAAAAAGGATCATCAATGACGTGAGAGACTATCCTGTGTTTAAAATCTCATAAATGTCAAAGGTCACTGTGACGCAGGTGAGGCAAGGCTGATTTACAACTGAAAGATTCAATGTGTGAGACCGAACTAAAATCAAGGCACTCTTTGTTTACTTTTTAATTATTATTTGAACAAAGTAAAAATAAACTGCTGTTGTTTGAATCATCGCGTTCCTATTCTTATTGTTCTGTGTCTTTGTTTGAGGACATTTTTAATAGGTTAACATGTTTTGTTTTTTTTGTATTTATCAATGTTTAAATAGTTTTATGTTAGTAAAATGAAGAATTAAGATATGAATAAAATATGATTATTAATTAATTCAACTACATGTTTGGTGGATAATATTAACATATCAGAGACAGATTAATTTCCAGTTATGTAAGAACAAAAAATGTTTGTTTTTTTTGTGGTAAAGTTGAAATAATTAGGATGATATGTTATACAAATTGTAAAAATTGATGATTAAGTCTGTATATTTAACTTAACTTTAAGCATCTAATAAAATGTATTCAAGAAAACAACATTCTTATTTTTGTGGTAATACTTCAAGTTACTTTTATTTAAACATGTAAGAGTCAATGTAATTGTTTTTTTTAGGATTAATGTGATGTAATTCATATACTGTATATTGTTAAAAGTTAAAAACAACTTAAAGGGCCAGTGGGCGAAAAACACATTTTTGTTTCGTCACCAACTTCTGATTTGTGGACGATTTTACACGAATTTACAATTTAACTTTACATAAATCTAAGAATGCAACGTACTAAAGATACAATTGACGGTCTGCCAATGTAATTACAGAACCATTACTGTGCGAATTTATTGTATTTTATTTTCATTTAAACGTTAAACATATCCTACCCGGCAACACTGTGATCGATAATGGCTAAGCGGCGCCCCCTGCTGCACAATGATAAGCATTGCTTCTGAGGGTAAACCACACTGATGGATGGATGTACTGTATATACAGTATACTGTATATACAGTATACTGTACATACTTATACAGTATACTGTATATACAGTATGTATAAGTATAGTGGCGCTGTAAATGATCGGTGAAGAAAATCTGTGACCACATTAATTATTTGGTATAAACTCTATTCTGTGTATAAATTCTATGCTGTGGTGTGTTGGGGTGGGAATGTGTCCAAGAGGAGTGTAAACAGGTTGGACAGGCTGATCAGAAAGGCTGGTTCTGTGGTTGGAATGAAGCTGGACTCACTGGTGACAGTTGCTGAGAGGAGTTCATTGAACAAACCACTGTCCATCATGGATGATGACAGTCATCCTCTGAACACTGTCATCAGTGAGCAGAGAAGAAGATGGAGCAGAAATGCTCCTTCCCAGGTGCAAAACTAATAGACTCAAGGACTCATTAATTCCTCGGGCTATTAAATTGTACTGAGTTCGGGGGCAGGAGTGGAGCGAAAGTATCTGGATGTTCTGTTCTATGTTAGTCTTTGTATCCTTTGTCTTTGTTATTTTTCTGTCATCTATGTTCTTTATCTTTAGACTTAGATTGTATCATCTTGTTTTTTCTTTTTGTTCTTGTTCTTATTTTATTTTGATTTATTTTTTTATGAAAAATTGCTGTATTTTCTGTGGCTATTGGAAAAAACTATTTTCAATCAATAAAGTTTTACCTTACCTTACCTTACTCCACGTGTGTTTGCAGAAGAAAAGGAGGCTGAGTTGCATATAAAGAACACCGTACCCAGGTTGGAACATTATGCTTTTGGGCTCCTTTTCTGCCAAAACGACAAGACGAAAGAACCATATGAAGGAAAGGATTATTGGGGTCAAACACCTCATTCTACTAATAAGAGCCTTGTGGATGAAACATGGCTGAATTTCCCAGCATTACAATGGGCACTATGGAGGAGACATGCATGGAATGATGAACCAAAATATACCAGATATAGTTTGTGAAACCCTGGTGAAGACCTAAAGGTTAAAACGTTTGACCCACCAGGGTTGCAGTTAAAAGGTATTGGGGGGAAATAAAGAAACATTTATATGTAATTTCAATTTTGCATAAATATATATATATATATAAATATTTATGTAAACATTTTGTAGACATGCTAAATCTTTGCTTCAATTAAAAGTCACTCGATAACCTTTTTTTATTCCTTTAAACACTTCGCTTCAATTCCTTTTAACACTTTTCCAGTTAGAGGTAACAACATCCATCTTGAGTGCTTTATTCCCCAGAGACTCTGCTGGACTGTGCAGCTGGAAGGACACATGAAACGTTTTAGTTTTTTAAAAATCTAGTAAAGAACAGGATGCTTTATTATTGAATCTCTGTTGACATAGCCACGCTTCTAAACATTTGTTGCCTGTCAACCCTCTCTCTTCTCGCGCTCACGCTCTCTCTCTCTCTCTCTCTCTCTCTTTCGATTGTCACTTCCTCCCTCCTTCCTTCGCCCCTCTATGTCACTCACCGGGTTTGCAGGTCTGCGTGGTCGCTCTGTGGGATGTTCTATTTCAGTCTCATCTACGAAAGACGACAGAGAGGAGAGAGCATTAGGTGAGTACCTAGAATCATGAAATAAAACCCTCATAAAAAACCTTTATTATAATTGATGTGTATTGGATGGACATAAATTAAGATGTTTTTTTACAAGTTTACAAGTGTTGACATCTGAATTCATGACTTTAGATGGGTTTTCTTTTCTGCCAAGAATGTCATTTTTGAAATACTGTTGTGACTCAAGGGACTGTTGCCACATTATATTTCAGCAATGATGGTCGTCATGATGCAAGCGAAAAAAGGAAATCAGTCTTTTTGTTTTGTACAAATAAACCCATTATTCTTTAACAAATGACTACAGCAGTTGTTCACACGCTTTCGAAAGGAAGCTTGATGTGGTGTCGGTCGCACACACAATGTCATGATTTAAGAAGTACTTCGCTCAAGCTTTTTTTTTCTTTTTTCACACAACCTAAAAATTGCATCCTATTCTTATCGTCTATTTCACCGTCGCCAATCGTCAGAGCATCAGTGACTTTGAATAATCCTCTCACACGGTCATCTATTGATTGCATACAGGAGCAGCAATTACGAGGTTGCAGTGACCTATAACCTTGGATCGACCTTACAGTTTTAGATTCAAATCCCCTTTAATTCCATTATTTCATACCTTTTCTAACGCCTATACCTTCCTCTGCGGGGGGGCATATGATGAGAGGCGTGGGCAACAACCAGTTCTCACTCACACCTATAGATCATTCAATGTATGTTTTTTAATGAACTGTGGGAGGAAATCAGAGCACAAGAGAGCTGTTTTCCACATTTTTTACAAGAAGCCCTCAACCTGTCCTGTATTTTGACGCCCATTGAAAGATTTATTTTTTCAAAGTCAGCTGATTTATTTAATATCAAGCCACAATATATATTTTGATTTTCCTCGTATTTTATTTCACAGAAGTGTACCAAAAAGTAAATTAAATAAAAAAACAAATCAATATTATACAGTCAACATTTAACTTCTTCCGTGTCTATCAATCTCTTATCTATTTCAAAATGATATTTATGATTAAAACTGAAAACTGACTTGTCTCTATCAATCTAAACATAAGAGGAAAAGGTTGAACTTGAACATATGGTGGTGGAACTGGGCATCGCCAGAGTAAATAGTGTTTCTGAATGTAATGGCTTGTGATATAACAGGAGGATACTTAAAGTTTCATCTTCCTTCCTCCAGCAATAATGATGGTTATCTGTTTGCCCTGACCTCTAAAGGACAATCTGTCTTCACTCACAAATGTTAATGTTCCTCTTAAGGTCCAAGTCCAATATTGACTCAGATGAGGAAAAAGTTAATTACATTTTCGACCTAACCAAATCTTTTTTTCTTTTCCATCCTCAGAGACTTTCCTTCCTGATTTCCTGATTTGGAAAAAAAAGGTAAGATCCCATTGGCTTATTTGTTAGTATCAAGTGGAAATATTAATCATGATTATATAGATATACTAGGGATGTTAAATGATTAATTAATCACTGTCCGCTTACAATTTAAATGAGATCTGGTGATACATATACTTGTTTATATATGTATATACTTTTTGATGTGTTAACTTACATCCCTAGCGATCAAGTCTCAAATAAAAGGTCGATGACTAGAACTTCATCCGTTCAAAACAACAAACGGCTTTATTTCTCTACGATAAATTAAAATGAATTCTCTCAGGAATTTCAATGCAAGAGTTAAAACATGGTAGTCGATTAATTAATCTATTAACTTATCTCAGTCTCTTGACTGAATTTAAAATCATAAATCATATATAGATTTGTCATCCATTTAATTGATATTGAATACAATTGGAATGAGCTAACTAGAAGAGATTGATGGATCCTTTGCCTGCAATCTTTCATCTACTCGCGGGTAGATTTCCAAGATATTGTTCCCTCGCTTTTGACAATAAACCCACCCCCTCTCTCCATTCAAATCAAATAGTAGCATATTGACTCCCCTGTGTATATACGGGTGTATTTTTATTGCAACATTAATCACTTGTTATCTGAGGTTCATGACTGTTTGACACCAGCCTATCGTTGCTTTGTATTGATGCAGTAAATATGTTATGGTTGGCGAGACATGATATCGATAAATCTTTTTAAATGTTGCTCCGCGTGTTTCGTTCTAAATGTGTTTATAGTGTGTGTGTTTCTGATTCAGACAAATGATTAATTTGACAGCAGATAAGATGGAGGAGTGGATCAAATCCAATCAAACCAGATCGTCATCACCAGGTAGACATTTCTCTGTATCGTTGAAGTTACTTTAACATAGAGATCAGTTTCGTTGAATTTTTTCTTATCTTTACTCGTTGTCAGTTGAGATCAAGGACAAAAGAGGCCGATTTCTATGAATTAAATAAAGTGCATCTGGCATATTTTGATTTAAAATAAAAAAAACCTTTATTGAATTTATGTTCTGTTTCATTAGGTAAACAATAATTTAGAAGCGGATGATTTTAATGACTTTTTTTAGGCAAAGTGGATCATGTTTCATGAAATATATAAGAATTGAAATTGATTGCGATTGTTACCATGTGGATTTTTGTGTGTGCATAAACTAGCTCCAAACCACTATTTTCAAATGCAGCTAATTCTTATGATCAATATCCCAATCCAAAAATAAAGATTAAAAAAAAAAAAAGGCAATAATATGGTTACAATGTAATACATGTGCGGGACAGAGCAGCTTGGCAGAGGTCTGCACTCGTCTGAGCACTTCTTTGGTTTATAATAAATGTAGACTTTGTTCATTAAGAAACAAATATTCCAGAAAAATGTCATGTCATATGATGAATATATAAATATATAAAAAATACATTCTTCTTGGAGCCGTCCAGGAGGCACTGGCTTCTCTCGCTGTGAAAGGAGCAGCTGCTCTTCCTTCAGTCACTACCGAATGAAACAACATTTAGTGTGTATCCCTGATTTTGTTTTTCCAAGTCCCTCTCCGAGGTTCTTAACCGTAAATGTAATTACAAACATTAATAGATAGGTACAGTATATCACAAGCTTGGTGTTTTCGCACAGCTCTTTATTAACCCTTGTGTTATCTCACAAGGAGAGAAAATAATTGTGTTTGTGGTATCCCTTGTGTTGTCTCTGGGTCGAGGTGAACCACCTCCCTGGCTTCCATAAATACATTTGCAGTGGAAGAGGTCGATTACCTTGACCCTGAGACAACACAAGGGATATCTCGAACACATTTGTTTTCGGGTCACCTTGACCCTGAGCTAACACAAGGGTTTACAACGTCAGTCTATTACAGAGATGTCAAGGAAGATCCTCGACATACCATAGATACTCTTAAAGATTAGTCTCGATATCCTCCCAGAAAAGATGAAAAGCTTTTGGTTAAATAATAGTCCAACTTTTGTAGAAGAAGAAGAATACACTGATTTTTAACACAAACCTTTGTCTATCTCTTCTTTTAGAGGAATTCAAGTCTTGTCAGAACCTTGAATGCTACATGGTTCTGACCGAAGCGGAGAAGACCGCCATCAGCACCATCTGTTTCATGGCCGGCCCCCTGACCCTGTTGGAGAACGCCCTGGTTCTGGTGGTGATCGCCACCACCTACAGTCTACGAAAACGGCCCTCCTACCTGTTCATCGGAAGCCTGGCGTTGGCGGACGTTTTCGCGAGTTGCTTCTTCACCACCAGCTTCCTCGACTTCCACCTCTTCCGTCGCAGCGACGGCCCCGCGGCGTACCTCTTCAAGCTGGGCGGCGTCACCATGGCCTTCACCACCTCCGTGGGCAGCTTGCTTCTGACCGCTCTCGACCGCTACCTCTGTATCCACCAGGCCTCCAGCTACAAGGTCCTGCTGACCCGCCGCAGGGCCTTTTGGAGTCTGCTGGTGCTCTGGAGCTCCACTATCTTCATCTCCTTTCTACCGTTAATGGGTTGGAGATGTCCAACACGTCTAGCGCCACCTTGCTCACGCCTCTTTCCCTTCATCAACCAGGTTTATCTGGCCTGCTGGACTAGCTTCACCTTGGTACTCCTGGCGCTCATCCTGGGTGCCTATGTGCTAATTCTTTGGAAGGCCCATCGCCATGAATCCTCCATGACCAGCTTCCACGGATCGGCCGGGACGGGACACGCCCGCATGAGGATGGATATCCGCTTGGCACGTACCTTCGGTTTAATCCTGCTTATCCTGGTCGGCTGCTGGCTTCCGGCGCTCGCCTTCATGATGGCCGACGTGTCCGTGATTCTTACTCACACCCAGCAGAGAGCTTTCGCCTTTTGCAGCACACTGTGTCTCCTGAACTCCGCGGTCAACCCGCTGCTGTACGCCCTGCGCTGCCGGGAGCTCCGGGTGGCCTTGCTGCAGCTGCTGCAAAATCTGGGCCGATTCTTCGTTTGCAAAAGAACTGAAAGAGATTCAGAGCCGAGACTGCCCTCCGGCGACGACAACGTTACAACTTTAGCCGAGGACGAGACGCCGAGGGCCACGCAGTTTACCTCCGTCACAGAAATGGCCATCAAAGAGCAAAATTAAAACGGTACAATGTCGGTTTAAGTGGAAAATACATGAGGAGTTCCTAATGGACCCTTTGATATTCTAGCTGTGTGTACATTTTTTAACAGAATCTGTAAAAACCTTGGGCGGGTTCCTGAAGACATTTTATTTGTATTCCAAACGACTTTCTTACTTCTGATGATGTCAGAATTTTTAAAAGGATCACTTCTTTTTTTTTTGGATACATTCTATCTTTGTTATTATTTTTAGAAGTTGTAGTATCTAGAGTTTTTGTTCCCGAAGCAGATAAAACGTGGTGAGCAACGTCAGAATAGATAGTGGGCTGTTCATCAATCATGTTCCCATCTCTAACTCATAACTCAGAGCCTTAAGAACAACATCTTCGTTACAACTACTGTCGTTTTCATTTTGACACCAAGTAAGTGACTCACTTGGTTCTCAGGAGAAGACCAGCTGTGTGGAAATATTCCAATTATTTGCTAATCATGCTTCGATCCCTTTTTTGTCCAGTCCATTTCACAAGCTCTAAAAATCTTTCTTTAAGTGTTTATTAAAGTTGTGAATTTCACAAACAACATTTTTTTAATTATCATTTTAGACATTTATAGTCATTTTTATCAAGAACATGGACCAATATATTTCTTAAAAATCACCTATAGAATTAATAGAGAACAAAAAAAAAATCAATTTAGTCATTTTAAACCATTAACTTCTTTTTTTTCTTATAAAAAATGTGCAAACTAGTTTAAGAGCCACCCTGTAATGGTTATGTATTATGACATCAGTAAAACCCATGCTGGAGCCTATCACGTTAAAGAAAACCTTCTGTCTTAGATTGTGGATAACAATGCCAACTGAAGCTATTTAGATGTGGAATTTACCACCAAAAACACTGTGTTTAACTCATATATTGAAGGTAATAATCTCCATTTATATAAAATAAAATAATATGCGGGTCACAATTAAAAGTATCATAATGGTAGGGATTTATGTTATGGGATTTTATTTATGTATTTCCTGATTCTAGGTGTTTTATATGGGGTTAAAGCACTTTATCATGGACGATGTTTTTAAATGCATTTAATGTTTTTTTTAGATGCATTTATTTTAGTATGTTTTTCTGGTATCTGGTCAGTAGGTGTAACCAAAAAGTAGATAAAGAAAATGTATATAACCATCGTCTACTCTATGTTCTCTTAATACGTCCTGCCCTTAGTACTACAAAACAAATTTTGTTTTGAATCATCAAGGGTAAAACATGTTTTTATTTCTCTTTAGTTAGTTTTGTCTGAGCTATACCCACCAGGTTCATATAATGTACACCTACAGTTGAAGCTCTGAAAACCGTTCCAGTTGCACAATTAAAAAAATCAAGAAACACTGTGATTTGTTATGGATTGTACTGTACATAAGTTTGTTTGCCCCATCTGAGTTTTGACTTCCTTTACTCTGCCTATTACATTACCAGCTATTGTTTGAATATCTACATTTAGTCATGCGCTCACTGGTCATTGTCGATCTCTAGGATTAGCTTTGCTAACTTCCTATTTTTGTGTTTCATTTGATAAAGGACGAGGATCATTTAAAGGTTGGGGAAGTAAAATAAGCAAAACCAGAGAATGCTGAATCGTTAGAAAATAGAAGTCATCAAAAAAAAAGAAAGATATCATCTGCTTGAGTAACAGAGACTCGTGAGATGAAAGTCGCTTTGATCACAAAAGTCTTTGCAAAGTGTGTGCAAAGCTTTAGAGATGGATGTTAAAACTGCGTGGGGTCTCTGGGTGTGTTGATCAACTTTGATGTGGAACCATATTTGATGTGAACATGACACAAATAAAGAAAGCAATATTTATTTGTTTACTGTTCAATCTCAGAATTCGATCTCATGTTGTCTTTTTGAACAATCTTACCCTTCGCGTCATAGGCTACACTTTTTTTTTCAAGTATAAATCATTTACTTACATTTTAAACAAAACAATTTCCCGAAGATCTCCAAAAGGGATTATTACAGTTTATCTATCTATCTACTGTTATCAACCAAAATCAGATTGTCTAGTGAGTGCTGTGCATAAAACTGCTGACATTATCCAACAGCAAATCTGATTTATTGTTTGAATGCAGACCTCATCATTTCTCTGTATATTATCTGGGGAGCGAGAACAAAGGGTAATCATTGGATTTAGTCAAAAGACACTTAGTTACATGGAGGACTGCAATAAGTCATCATCCTCTGCTATATATAATGTTTAATAACACCTTTTATTTTCTGTTTAAGAAAGTTGAAGAACCCACACTTAAGTATTAATTAACTATAGTAAAAAAAATGTGAATACATCAGTAAAGTTGATTGCTCTATTAAAGCCAATGTAATATCTATTAAATAAATGAGTTCAGTGGATACATTTATTTGTTGTTTGACCAAAGGTTATATTAAAAAAATTCACATTGACAATTAGATTCAAAGCTGTTCCCCGGCAACAACACTCTTATCAGTTTTCCACACTGTCAACCTGGTCTGTTGACATTAGGCCAACTGTCAATAAAGGCCGTTTCATCCTCTCGGTGATGTGGAATTTATTAGACATTGCTTGCCTGCAAAACAACCCACATCAACTAAACCGTTCACCAGCATCAAAGAACGACATAATAAACAAGTTTTCTAGAGAATACCATCATCAGATCAGTGCAAATACAAATGGTTACAAAAGAGAAACTTTCCTTTGTAGTCCATCTGACAGTTACCCTTAATGTAAACAATTTGACATAATCAAACCGTATACAATAGTAAACAAGCAAACCTGTGCATCTCTATTATCTATATTTATGTCCTATATTTGGACATTATAACAGCATTACAATTTTTGTTTTCCAAAAACAAACACAAAAAGAGGCAACCAATACAAGGTAATACATATAGATAGATAGATAGATTAACATAGCATAGAATGTCATGACACTTTATTCTTTCGCTCAGATAACTTATTCAAATCAATGACCGTTTTTATGTTGAAATGGAGGAAACAATGGAAGTTCCTAATATTGACAAGCTAATTCAAAGTACCTAAGGAGGATTTTGGACATTTCATTTAACCTGTCACAGTAGTTCACGCCACTGGCAATACCAATTGAACAGTATTCATTTGAAAAGTATTTAGCGGATGTTTCGACGAAATCGTCACTTGAATAATACAATTGATTCTGTAAGTAGGAAATCAAACCACAACCCTCGCACAGGAGCGGACATTTAAATTTGACTTGAATTGGAACGAGCCATCGCGTCACAAAAGGGTTGCATCATAGAAGAAACGTCCGACTCTGTAGTGCCATGAAACGTACCACAGCCAACAAATATCGTCAAAGTTCAATTCACTTAGAAATGAGGTATTCGATACCTTTAAACTTGCATCAAAGGTTTAGGATTAGATAAAATGAGCGCTCGTTCGCTCGCCAAGGCACCTCCGCACTTGGTACATTCCGTGACGTATTAAAAAACCCCAGCAGGCAGCTCCGCTCTCGGCTCAAGCACTCAGAGTCAAGCCGTTGTTGTGAGCGAGAAGAAAAAAAAGGCCGCGACCAAACCACAGGGACAACCGGCACCAGCTTCCGTCAAACACTCGTCGTTTTGTGGGACGTTTCTTCACTTTTGCGACTCCCGACTTTTTCTCCAATCTAGCGAACATGGCCTGTGGAGCGACGTTAAAGCGGCCGATGGAGTTCGAGGCCCTCCTAAGTCCTCAGTCTCCCAAGCGGAGAAGGTGCAACCCTCTACCGGGGGCTCCCAGCACTCCGTCCCCGCAGAGATGCAACCTGCGTCCGAACGTCGACAGCCCCACGCACCAGATGTCTCCCCAGGCCATGGCGGGGGAACATAGACTCACTCCAGGTGATTTTTAAATCTTCATTTTTTTATCCTGCGTCTCTTTTTTTCGGGCTGGGTTATTATGGGGGATGGGGGTTGGGTGGAGTGGGTTGTTAGCCTTTTGCTAGCTGCTCCTAGAATGGGGGGTTGGAGGCTAATCGTTAGCCTAGCCGTGGCTCCAGCTAAAGGTGCATGTCGTCGTTAAAGTTGACGCGTTATTGCCGACATTTGAGCTTCAAAAAAACGCAGTCCCTGTCGGTGGTCGTTGAATATATTCCTCGGTGTGTTTTCAAAACTTTTATCGGACACAAGTTTGGTTTTTTTTAAGCTAACTTTGCTTCCAGTGGCTTTATTGTTGTATCCCGGAAAAGCTAAGTTATTCCACAATGTTAGCTCCTTTGAAAAAACGACAGTGTTTTTTAAATGCATTTTTAAATCGACTTTTAAGGCTGTGTGTGGAGCCTGTTGAATATATCACCCCCGGATGACTGCAGCATCCATTATTAGTAGATGTCTGGGTGTTGTTTCAGTGGCACAATGGTCTTGGACTGGGGTGGTGGTGGAGGGGGTGGGGTTTGCCATTCATCGCCCACCGTTTCGTCCCTTCTTCCTTGGGCCTGCATGGCATTGTTCATCCCACCCGTCCTATCTTTTTTTCGAGTGTGTCTGGACCAGATCCACAATTGTGACACGTTAAAAATTGCAATTTATTGATCATATCATCAGCATGGGTGATGTTTAAAAAAAAAAAAAATCTATCAGTCCCACATTGGAATCGCAAACTTGTCTAATACACAAATATATATGTATTTGTACAGATGGTGATCTAGAAGCTCAGGCGTGTCTATTCTTGTGTTCTTTAACCCAAACCACGGTTGTGCTCGCAGGGGCCTAGAAGGATGAAGCATGCTATTGCCAATCTATTTGAAATGACACCAACCAAGGGTGACTTAATATCAAAGGACTTTTTTTTGGGGAAAGTAAAAAGACGTCAGTGTTGAGAATTCAGCTGGTCTATCATGTGTTACGTTTCTTGCAGACTTGGCCTCTTTTGCTGGCTGAATTATAGCCCAGCAGCTGCCAGGATGAAGAGATTTTTTTTTCTTTCTTCTTCTGCGGACTCCAGGTGGAGATATGAAGTTATAATGCTTTTACCCAGAAAGTGGGCCCTCATGGAGACTAAGGCTACAAGCTAGTCTTTCTGCTTCTGTTTGCCGAGTGAAAGCATTTTTTGCATTTAGTGAAAGGTCAGCTGTCATCCCCTCCCAACTGTCTCTACCCACACATGCTTTCCAGCTCATCTGGTTAGCTGAGGGTGAACAGTGCGGTTTTTTGTTGACGGGGACTGCCGAGCCTGATAGCCCAAAGGTGTCCCAGGTGATTGTTTAATGTGTATCACCATGATCCACATACTTCTCCTCTGCCTGGAGACTGTTTATAAGCGAGTATAAGGTGTTTACGTGAAGTTAAAGTGGTTGTTTCTATACGGCCATACGGGCCACAGATGGGAGGTTGCATATCTTATTTTTTTCTTCTCTAGAAATTGGATGGTTTGTTCGATTGTAAAATCCTCAAATCATCACCAGACCATCTTGGACAACATCTGGGATTTAAAAATACAAATGAAAATCCAAAAGACAACTGTAGAAAACTACAATTCCTCTTAAGTCTTGGGTAGTATAAAATTCTGGTTTCATTATGTACTTTTTAAAGTCATGGTCAGCATGGGAAGGAATTCGTTTCTTTTGGTAAAATGTCTCCCTTTGTGGTCACGCAGGGGGCTTTCTATTTTTTGTTACCTATGACAATTGGGTCAGGTGGCCAAACAATAACGGCTGTTTTTCATTTTTCCTCCCTAATGGGGAATATGAGAAGCAACTTAATTTTCACATTGATGTGTGAAACAAAAATCGAAAGTGTGTGACACCTGGACAACCTTAGAGTCCTGCGTACCAAGTTACTAAATACACTTGATCTGATTCTGACGTGTTTTGATCCTGAATGTCCCAATCCTTTCACCCCCCATTCACTCACTCCTGGCTTAAAGCCTTTTTAGCTCAGGCTTTCTTTGCTGTGTTCCGGTGGCTACAGGAATATTGTGATTGATCGGTTAGCCTTGTTGTGTCAGGGTCATTGTTGCCGTAAACCACCCTCTGTTTATCTATCTTTGGCTGCCAGGGAAAGGGGTGACATGCCAGTGTTTGTTTTTCTTGTCAATGAAAGTGTTTGTGTTGTAACTTGCTTAAAAAACTACTCTAAATGTCAATTTGGTTTCATGTAGCTCACTTGTAATCCTGTTAAAATATATATATATATATATATATATATATATATATATACACACACTTTCAAAAGGAATTCAATCATTTGATTGAGAAAAGCAAACCATGTATATAAAAAAAATGGAACCATTAAAATGCATAAAATTAAAAGAAGAAAATGCATTTTTATTCATTTATTGCAACATAATTTCAACAAGGAATTTTATTGAATTCCTTTTTTAAAGTTGTAGCAGAGGAACGCATCATAACGCATCCCACAGATCACACTTTCCCAATTAGAAGCGAACCCCTGTTAACATAATACCAGAGCAGGAAATATGGCTGATCTTATTGGATATTATTTTTCGAATTATGACGATCACATAAACTGAGTCATTATGATGTTAAAGCTCCAACAATATCATTACGTCAGCAGCTACTTGATCTCGGAAGTAGTTCGTGAAAGTTTGAGAAATGACTTCTAGAGGCTCCAACAAGGCTTCTTTTGAACCCTCCCCACCTCCCTTCTACCCAAGATAAACAAGGCAAGGCTCTCCAGATAGAGGTGCAGCTTCACCTCCTGTTAGGATTGTTAAGATAAAGCAATTTGTCAACATCCCTTTATCTGGTCTGTCTGAGGCCATTGCGTGTTCCATAACTTTGTAACCATAACTTTGTAACCGCAGCATGGGTTCATAAGTACAGCTTTTTGTTATGATAATTTTATAACCACAGATTATTTTTTTTTTCCTGACCTAGTTTTAACTGTTTTGTCATCTACCATTTGAAGGATAAAGAGGAACCAAAACTTCTGATAAGACATTGACTGAACTGTTGTCACCGAACTTTGACCCAAACTATAGCCTGTCTTAACCTGCCAAACTATGAATGATAAATTTTTGATTTGTTTGTGTATCCAGGAAACCGATAAAACATGACACTTGCACCGTTGAAATGGAAAGATGCAGAGAAGTAAAAGTAAAAGAAAAGATCTGTTTGGTGGCGTCAACTAGAACGAGCATAAAAGACAATCATTGTCAATTCGTTGTAACCTGAAATAAAAATGTATTAATCATTCTTTAAACGTAAAAACAAAAAAAAACTGACAACAAAACTGAAACTGACAATGTAACTAAAGATGTAAAAGCAAACGAAAGACAGAATCCCCAGAATAGAATAACATGCTTGAACATGCGGGTTGGTACAAAATTAAAAGATGCTTGAACAGGTTTTTTTCTTTATAGCGACATTTTACAAGACAGGAATTGTGCTTGTTTAGTTACATTCCTAGCTTTTATTGTACGCCACATACAGGCTGATGTGAATAAACATTTATATTTTTGTTTGTTTAAACCCACTTGAACATGTTGAGCGGTGGTAGAACAAGTGTTTTTCGATTAAGCAAAATAAATGGTGGGTCATCTTTGACTATTTGTCGCCCCCTACAGAGCAAATCTTTCAAAACATCCGCCAGGAGTACAGTCGGATCCAGAGGAGGCGACAGTTGGAAGGAGCCTTCAACCAGACGGAGGCCTGCAGCTCCAGCGATGTTCCCAGTCCCAGCTCCTCCCTCTCCGGTCCTGTCTCCCCTCCAGGTAAAAAAATGGAGGCACAATATTTTGTGAAAACGGTCATTTAAAGGGTATTTATGACGGAAACTACGCTGAAGTTTTAAGGCTCCTTAGTCAGGTTTTTCCCTTTTTAATCAGGTCATTTGAAAATGTATTATAGAAATTATAATGAATAGTTATTTAAAATGAAGGGTAAAATTGTTCTGGAGAGAAACGACTATTGCCGATTTTTAATTAATTAAATGGCCACTTATGTAGTAAATCATTTCCTGACTCGCCTTGATGATGGGTTGTCTTCTCTCAGGCGCTTCCAGGAAGGACCAGCCCTCGTTTACGCTGAAGCAGGTGAGCTACCTGTGCGAGCGCTTGCTCAAAGACCACGAGGAGAAGATCCGGGAGGAGTACGAACAGATTCTTAACACAAAACTTGCAGGTAAAAAAAAAAAGTAGAAATGTGACTCTTTGTTTATAAAAAATTGATGCCACTCAAGCTTGAACTGTTTTTTTCCCTTGTAAATTAAAAGAAACTTTGACAATAACTACTTTTTGTCTTTCCAGAACAATATGAATCATTTGTGAAATTCACACAAGACCAGATTATGCGAAGATATGGAGCTCGACCCGCAAGTTGTAAGTAAAAACGCACGAGTCGCCATCTTAAAATCCTATCTTCTAAAATGTCGTGTTCTCTCCAGATGTGTCCTGAGCTCATCACTGAGATTCCAGCTTTCCCCTCACAAGATGGATCCCCCTCTACTTCCACTTGAATTTTATTTTATTTTTTTTTCATTTTACCCCTCAAATCCTCCACTTCTCAACAATATTCTGGGTGCCATGGTTTGTTAAATTTGTATCTGAAATGTAACCATTTTAATTCTAATATAGTTTTCTGCTGGCCAAAAGTTTAAAAATACCGCAATTATAATCAGTAATCTTCCTCAGCCCGCCCTACTATTTTTTAAAATAAAATAAAAGTCTTCTGGGCAGACGCTCTCTTGTCTGAAGCAGGTCTGTGCGGAGCTGTAGAAAAAAAAAGAAACGTATAATCCTGTGTGATGATTCTGTAGAACCTTTCAGCAGCTGTGCTCCAAGTGCGTCTGATGTTCATTCTTCATCACAATGTTCACCTGAGAATGTGGATTTTTCTCCCTTTTGAAGAAAAATAAAGTTCTGTGATTAAACGGTCTCAAGTTGATTTAATGCATGTCTTTGTAGCTGTTCATCCATGATTGACGATCCCACGCTCGCCATCCATCAGTGCTACTGGTTCTGTTTTTGTTCTATTAGTTTCTGCTTTAGTTCTCCATGATGGTGCACAGACTCAGCATACCATCATGAGGATACGCTATATCTGAGCCCATGCTTAAACAAGGTCTTTCCTCCAAGCTTTTCTTTTTTCCAGGATTAAATATTTCCCCATCTTTACAGTGGCTTACAAAAGTATTCATACCTCTTGATCTTTTCCACATTTTATCACAATACTTGCCACAAATGTAGATGTATCTTATTAGCAAAGTGTCACACAATCATGAAGTACAAATAAAATTATACATTTAAAAAAAAAAAGTGCAGTGGGCAAAATTATTCTGCCCCCTTTTCTCTTGAGTCTAACGAATTGCCTTCAGAAGTTTCCTGTTCACTGCTGAATGATTGAATGTTGACCTAATGATTAAATAGATCCACCGGTGTGTGATCAATTCTCAGTACAAATACAGATGTTCTGTGATGGCCTCAAGAGGTTTGTTAAGAGAATATTGGTGAGCAAACCGGACTGTGAAGTCCAAGGAACTCACCAGACAGGTCAGTGGAGAAGTTTAAAGCAGGGTTAGGCAATAAAAAGATTTCCCAAGCTTTGAACATCTCAAGGAGCAACTGTTCAATCCATTATCTGAAAATGGAGTATAGCTATATAAAGAGTATATGGCACAACTGCAAACCTACCAACCTGAACTCCCAGGCCGAACAAGGAGAGCACTGACAAGAGATGCAGCCAAGAGGCCCATGGTGACTCTGGACCAACTGCAGAGATCCACAGCTCAGGTGGTGGAATCTGTCCACGGGATAAGGATAATAGGAGTGGCAAGAAGAAAGCCATTGTTAAAAGAAAACCATAAGAAGTCCTGTTTGCCAGAAACCATCCCCACTGTTAAGCATGGTGGTGGTAGCATGATGCTCTGGGGGGGGGGGGGCTTCTCTTCAGCAGGGACACTTGGTCAGAGTCGATGGATGGAACCAAATACAGGGCAATCTTGGAAGAAAAACCTGTTGGAGTCTGCAAGAGACTTGAGACTGGGGCGGAGGTTCACCTTCCAGCAGGACAACGACCCTAAACATAAAGCCAGAGCTACATTGGAATGGTTTAAAACATAACATATCCATGTTTTAGAATGACCCAGTCAAAGTCCAGATGCAAATCTGTGGCAAGATCTAAAAACGTTAACAAACGCTCTCCATCTCATCTGATGAGTTTGAGCTGTTTTGCAAAGAAGAATGGGCGAAAATCTTGGTCTCTAGATGTGCAAAGATGGTAGAGACATACACCAAAAGACTTGCTGCTTGAATTTCAACAAAAGGCGGTTTCACAAAGTATTGACTGAGGGAGGCTGAATACTTTTGCACAAACTTTTCAGGTTTTTATTTGTGAAAACAATTTAAAATGATGTATAATTTTATTTGTACTTCACAATTGTGTGACACTTTGTGTTGGTCTTTCACATTAAATTCTAATATATATTTTATATTAAGTTTGTGGCGTGTTATGTGACAAAATGTGGAAAAGTTCAAGGGGAATGAATACTTTTGCAAGCCACTGTAGTTTTTTTTTCACTTCTTTAAGGGCAACAAATGTGAAAACCCAACTCTCCTGACTTATGTTTCAAATCACGTCTTCCTCTCCAAGGTGCAGTAAGTCCTCATGATGTTTTGAGGTTTTTACTCTATGAAGTTCTCCCCCGTCTGAAATCTCGGCAAACAAGATGTTACATTATCATGTAAATAATCACACCCCGCTTTGTTTATACAACCAGTCGCTTGGAGGTGAGTCTTCTGTGATTCATGACACGTGGTGACAAACCTTGATGCTTGACACAGCAGGGTGGATGTGGTTATTGTAAAGGAGATTTGATCTCCAGGAAAATTACATTTTTAGTGAGCAGGCTTAGCCACATTTTTTTAATTAAACGAATATTTCAATGAAAAAAGAGTTTTGTAAAAACAGAAACATACTGATGATACAATAGAGGTCCAAGATCTATTTAAGACACACTGACATCAACAGATTAGTTGCCCTTTAGCGATGTACTGTAACGTTTTTGTGGACAATCAAAATAAATAAAAATGATTTACACGAAGCAGTTATATGTATAATCATCTGCTAGGACACCGTTTTAAAAAAAGGGAACTTAGTCTAATGCAAAAACAACCTAAAAGGTTATGTCAGAAGTGGGATTCGAACCCACGCCTACAGAGTAGACTGCGACCTGAACGCAGCGCCTTAGACCGCTCGGCCATCCTGACGGTGAAACACGAGACGTACAAAACTATTCATAAAGCTAGGATGAGATGTGACATTAACTGTGCGGGGATTGTATTCAATTTATCAATTTAACTGAGTTTTATATGAATGCGTCTTGAAATCACCTCCATTGAATTATATCTACATCGTATTACTATTTTTAAAAGTAAGATCTCTGCTGCCATCTAGTGGTGCTGACCGGTATATTTCCATCATGTGCCATTATTTAATTTAAAAATTATTTCTTACTTCACCATTCTCTGGAATTACACTTTTTTTTTCTTTTGAGAACTTGTGTGAAATGATAATATACATTTAACGGATGGTATTATCTGAATGTTTAGGGACGCATCAGTTTCGGTGACGTCACAGCTTCAGGTGTGGCACCGGAGCGCAGGTAGGTTAGCAACTTGTTTTCTTGGCTAGCTATCGTCACGCTCGAGCAAACGGCGAGTGAACAGGATTTAAAAACAGCGTCCAGTTGTTTGTGCGTGTGTTTGCAGGAAGGAAGTGAGGAGCAGGATGAAAGCTATAATTATCTGAGGCGATCTTTGTCTGCGTTTTCTCTCGAGATCGCAGGAGAAAAGGAGTCGATCACGCTCTCGGCAAAAAGGAATGTTGTCGTAAACCAGCTTTTATTGTTTTAATCTTTAACCCTCCAACTATCTGGATCAATCGCTGAGCTGAATTTCGACGGTTAGGAAAAAAACTTTTAAAGGTTTCGGTGAGTCACGCTTATATATTATTATCGCAATGTTTTTCTTTTTATAAAGGGTTTATTTTGACTTATTAATTCACTTTAGATGCTACTACTACAGCTACAGTGACCAACAACAGCTGGTTAACTACGAGTTCTTCTGCTAACAGTTATTATTCGGGTCATAATAATACCACTCCCTCCACCTTGAAGATGAAACAAAGCGTCACAAATGAATGAAACTATCAGCATTTACGACATCCACGTCTATGGTCATAAACATGAAAACGAACATGTCTAATTGGGAGGAGATCCCAGGGCAGACCCAGGATATATTTTTTAAATGTTGTCTAATTGGGAGGAGATCCCAGGGCAGACCCAGGATATATTTTTTAAATGTTGTCTAATTGGGAGGAGATCCCAGGGCAGACCCAGGATATATTTTTTAAATGTTGTCTAATTGGGAGGAGATCCCAGGGCAGACCCAGGATATATTTTTTAAATGTTGTCTAATTGGGAGGAGATCCCAGGGCAGACCCAGGATATATATTTTTAAATATGGTCTAATTGGGAGGAGATCCCAGGGCAGACCCAGGATATATATATATTTTTTAATGTTGTCTAATTGGGATGTTCTGGATCAGCAGTGATGGGAGACATCGACCTGGAGCAGCAGGAACCCTTCCAAGGGGACAGGGATGGGACCAAGCGCCGGTCAGGAGACCAGCCGGACGGAGACGAGAAGGTGGGCTGCTGCCTGAAGTTCCAGAGGACCATCAGCAAGTGGATGCTGCCGGAACAAATGCGCAGCTCGTACCTGGAACGAGCCAACTGTTGTCCGCCTCCCATCTTCATCATCCTGGTCAGCATCGCAGAGGTGAGGGTTTTTGACTCTTTTTATCTCTCATCTCTGTGTTTTTAAAACTATTTATTTAAGGTGCATAACAGCAGATCACACGTGGCAAAACCTTCTTACTTTTTATTCCTTAAACATTCTTTGTTTTTATATACAGTATATTTAAATATGTTTTTCATGTATATATGTTTTTTTTGTTCCTGAACCAACCACTGGTGAAGCCCTTATTTAGGATAAACTGGCTGATGTTTCCATGATCTAAAAGAAGTCCATAAATGTTGGAGGACTTGCTACTGTTAAAAAGGCTGTAACTTTTATAATATTTGAGCTATAGACCTTTCATTTTCTGTGAAATGAGACGAAGAAAAGAACCTATTCATGCTGTCATAGAACTAATAATAAGGAAGTAGTCGACTGTTTTTTGGACAAATAACGCCAAAAAAAATGCTTCGTCCAGACACAGAGCAGTTCATGGTGGTCATCCTGAGCAAAAACAATTGTATGTTTTAAAAGAAATTGGAAACATAACAAGGTTGAAGCTAGAATTATGTCTGGTTTGACTCTTGTTATCAGTTTTATCTTGATCTTTAAAATATATACTTTATTGAATATTGTTTTGATTGTTTAAGCGCTTTGTGACCCTGGTCTGGAAAAGCGATATACAAATAAAAATTACTTACTTACTTACTTACTTGTTAATCTTTTACTGCAGGGAATTTTGGGAACTTCCAGTGGTTGCTTTTACATGGGTCAGCATTTTTTTGCACCGTGAAGTAAAGCCCTCATACTTTCCACAAAGGACCACACACTTGATAATAAAAATGTAAACCCATATTGTTGTGATTGTGTGTTAAGCTGGCGGTTTTCATCTACTACGCGGTGTGGAAGCCGCAGAAGCAGTGGGTGACTCTGGACGAGGGCATCTGGAGGAGCCGCCTCACGTACAAGCCGGAGGAGCGAGAGGAAGCGTGGCGCTTCGTCTCCTACATGTTCGTCCACGCGGGGTGAGTGTGGGAAAAGTCGCCTGATGCGTTACCAGTCTGTTCGTCACAGCCGTGGTCACAGGAAGTCCCGGTTCTCTGCAGTAAACAACTTAAGGGGCTGAACATGCGCTGAGTAAATGTTTCGTGGTATGAGCCGAATCACACTCGTGGTTATTAAGAACCACGACTGCAAGAAAAACAACCCATGACTGTTTATAAGAAAGTTCACATGGGATTGCTTGTGAGTTCTAAAATCTATATCTCTATGACCTACATTTAATGTAGATAACAAACTGAAATATCTGCTCAATTTTACAACTATATATATATATATATACTGTATATATATATATATAGCTTCTACTAGTTAAATACTTATAGATGTTTCATTAGAACAGTTGTTCAAAACAAAGGAAAATAGTGCAGAGACCGCCATCTAGTGGACTCTGAAAGTAATGACACTGCTTCATGAAGCTTCATCTACACATCACTACTGATGAGGACGTTTCAGTTCATATATTTAAAGCAACAATAAGAAAGATTTTGACATTGAAATTTCTTTTTCCTATTTGTGTTTTATTGCCAGTGTTGTAAACACAACGTATTATTATTGCCGAGTCAGTACCAAGTAAAATAATGACATAAGAAAACACAGGAATTAAGCAAAAGAAAAACACGATTGAACCTAGTCAGGACTCGTGTAGTAGAACTCTGTAGCTGATATATTAATGATTAACTATGTAATTCTGTCTGTAGGATTTTTGGTTGTTGTGTCACAGGACGACCAAACTGGCTTCTAGCAGTGGGTCAGACTCAGTGTTTCCATATGAGCAGGAAGATGAAACCAGGAACGGACACGATAACATTGAAGTAACACTAGCCTGATATTATAGCAGCCGGAAACACTTTTGTATTCCTACAAAGCTGGGATTTAAATACATTTTAATAGCATATTGCAAAATCTAGCTAATAATGGAAATGCGGCTTGAATATTGAGTATCTTGTTCACGAGTGAGGGAAAAACTTAAAGACACAAATTGTATAGGCGAGGAATATCAAATGTCCGGCACTTGGCCTTGTGGTTTCCAATATGAAGGGAATTATTCAACCAGGTAATGTAAAATACTGATCACATTTTTTCTGTACTTTTGTGAAAAAAAGTTGTATTTTGTGTTAAACTGGTTGTAGTAATGGCTAGTGATGTGCAGCTGAAGCTTCATGAAGCAGTGTCATGTTGTTTAGAGGTCAGTAGGTGGCGCCATCAGTTAAAAAAAGACTTGACCTTTGATTAGAACGGTTGTTACAAACGCAGAAAGATAGTGCAGAGACCGCCATCTAGTGGACTCTGAAAATAATGACACCGCTTCGTCAGACCATCACTAGTAACAGCCACTTGACCTTTAAAGTATATACTTTATTGAGTATTGTTTTGATTGTTAAAGCGCTTTGTGACCCTGGTCTGGAAAAGTGCTATACAAGTGGAAATTACTTACTTTTCACATTCGACTAATCATCATAAAATCAAGTGGAACTCTTAGGAAAGGGTTCAGCATCTGTTGTTCAAAATGACTAAACCCTGGTCTGCCAAAGTGTAACTGGGTTAATATGTTTTCACCTGTGTCTACCTAAAGTTTTTTTTTTACCAAAACCATTTAATGTTTGTTGAAATGTCTCACTGTGAATATAAAGACCAAACCTTCTATCACTCAACAGTGTAGAGCACATTTTGGGGAACCTCTTCATGCAGCTACTCCTCGGGATTCCGCTGGAGTTGGTGCATAAAGGATTTGAAGTGGGGATGGTTTACATGGCAGGGGTCTTGGCTGGTGAGGAACTTGCAATGTCCCGCAGGGTCAAATAATCAATGATGTTCTGGGTATGTCTTTTGTCCTCAGGGTCTCTGGCCAGCTCCATCTTTGACCCTCTAAGTGCCTTGGTTGGGGCTTCAGGCGGCGTCTACGCTCTGATCGGAGGATACCTGATGAACGCAGTTGTGGTAAATGTTCAGGCTTAAATACACCTGGAGTACCTTTAAGTTGGTGTTGCACATTTTTATTTATTTAAAGCAAGTATACACTTGCATCAATGTATACATTGATTGTCACATGCTTTATATATATTTAGATTATTCTTATATTTACATTAGATGAGGATTAAAGAGGATTTTAAATTTACTTTTTAATGTAATCAGTAAAATATTAGCATCCAAAAACACTAAAGCATCACTTTTTAAATCTGCAATGTAAAGCAGCACTATGTAACATTTTGCATACACCTACATGTTTACAAAAATGGCTCCTTCTGGGTTGTTTTTTTGTTATTCTGTAAGCTTTAAAAAAGTGTGGACTTTTTTAATTAAATGAAGCGCTGTAAGAAATGCATCTAAAATAAAAGCTAGAGAGTTTTCTACATGGTTCAGGACTTTTCAATGAGAAGCTTGTGACAGAAATAAAACAAACCAACATAATGTCATGGTGGTCGTTCCACTAGTTCCTTCTCTCATCGATGTTATATTATTATTATCTCTCATATTGTTTGAATCTTGCAGAATTTCCGAGAGATGATTCCTCTTCTCGGCATATTCCGCATTCTCACCATCCTCGTTATCGGTAAGTTTTTTTTTATTTCCTCTCGTCTCGGTTCATGCCATTGAAACCAGGTCTGACGTGAGAATCTTGAATCTTTCAGTGGGTGTAGATTTTGGTTTCGCCTTCTACCGAAGATTTGCAAACGACGGGTCCGGCATGAACGTAAGGATACATCTTCCTTTCAACATCTACGAGAAATCTCCCCCTCCTCTAGTTTTTTTAAATTTGTATTGACATAACTGGCAACATAGTGAATAGCTCTTGCTAGGACTTGATGGATCCTGCAGATAAATTCCTCTCATAGGGCTTAAGGCTGGTTTTCTAAAGATGTCCTAAGAATACTTGATTTCCTTCTTGTCTCCTTGCTGATTGGTTTTGCTAGAACTGGTCCAGCAGGTTCTTTCTTAAGTTTTTTTTTAAGCTGATTTTGCAAGCTGTAAGTGGATCAGCATCATCACAACTCAATTATTATTTCCCACTTTCATATATTATTCACCTAGTTTGAGGAGCTCTTCCTGAGGCGACCATTGTTCCCAGTTGAACAAAAAAAAGAGACCTTTTTGTGCAGGTCCCCGCTGACCAGCATAAGGGTCTTGGTCTTGAGTGAGGGGGGAAAAAAAGGCAGACAACCACCTTATCATAAAGAGCTGAGCCAAGAGGTCATGAGATTTTAACAATCCATTGTACACATTAAATCAAAGGAAGTATTATCAGTTATTTGAAGTTTTGTTTTGAATAGTTTTTCTTGTCAAACATCTAAATTATTTTTCTTGGTTACTGTTGTCAAACTAATCTTTTATCTACTGTCACCCGGAACTTGTGAACTTAACGGCAGAGACACATTGTAAAATGTGTCTTTTTTTGTGTGTCTTTCTTCTTTCCAGGTTTCATTTGTAGCTCATTTCGGAGGAATTGTCGCCGGGATGACCATCGGCTACTGTTTCTTCAGCGCCTATAACCAGAAGCTGCTGAAAAACCCTCTTTTCTGGATGTGCATCGCCGGGTATTTCATCTTCGTGATCTTCGCCGTGCTTTACAACGTCTTCCTATCACCGGCACCATAGAAACTTGAAACCTTTTCTTTTTAATGTTTTGTTCTTTTCACTAAAACGCCTTATATCTCACTCAGGTTACTAAAACATAACCTTTTTATTGTTCAGGGAAAATAGAGGCTATCATTGTTGCAGGTGAATGGTACCTGTTTTTATTGTACAGATGGTTTTATAAAGTACAAATTAAATGTTTCCAAAGAAACTGATACATTTCATTTTTTGTGCATATCTTTTTTTACGTGGGTTGGTTTTGTCTTAAATAAATACTTCTGAACAACTTGTGGTGCTGAAACATTTGCTCTCCCATTGACTGTTGATCGTTACTCACGCATCAAATTTCTCACTGGTTTTCTTAGGCATGTTTATTTAAAAAGGCTCACCTGACACTTTCATCCTGTTTGCACTCCTTCCTCTCTGGCTTTATCTTTCAGAACATCCCATATTTGGGATTGGTTTTATGTCATCTTCGATACTTTATATCGACTAAATCCATGACTCTGCTCAATGTAAGGTGATTGACAGGGTCCCCCTTTTTTAAATCAAATAAAAAACTCAACGTCAGCATTATTGACTCTGTCTGCCATTGTGGAAAAAGTTATTTAGCTTGCAGCACATAAACACAGCAAAGAGCATCAATATTCAATCAGTGTCAACTTGTCTGCTGCATTAGGGCCTTTCTTTTCGGCAGCTCCGGGGCCACTTCGGACACGACATATTAAAAACAAATCTTCTGAACTTCTCCCTTTTCACTCCACAGCCTTCTTCCTTAACCCTGTTCGTTTAATTGTATAAAAAAAAAAATCAAAAAAAGTGATTATGGTGAAAAGAATGATAAAAAATCTTATTGTAAATCAGTCATAGTGTTGGAATAGCAAAGTTTAAACTGCAGCTCTTTCAATTTCCACCTTCGAAACACGCCTCAGAAGCATGGATGAATAAATCATACCACACTTCCAGTGTCAGTACAAACATCTCATCAACCTCCTGACCCTTGTAATGCAGCGATGTAGCAAAGTCTAGTGTCGTTCATCACCAGATCGTCTCTGTGAGGCAGCGGATAATTACTCATCGATCCGTTTACAAAGGTGGTGAAACACTGGTTGGATGCGGGCAGTATGGATAATGGAGCAACGATCAATGAGGGGGGGATTAGATTAGTTTAACTGGAGCATTGGAATTTCCGCTACACAATAACAACAATGTAAAGAAACAAATAGGAGTTAATATTCAAGAAAGAAAATCCATTCGGGAAGCGTTGGGGACTTTTGCAGATGCTTATTGTTGATACATATGATGCTGTTTAAAAAAAATGTGGTTAAGTTTCCTAATAAACATAAACTTTCCCACTCTTGATTAGTTTTTGCTCAACCCAAATGGTGTCAAACTGCGACATCGACTGAACGGCTGCCTGTTCCGTCTACTCTGGAGCTTCATCTCTGGAACTGAATTCCCTGAACCTCTGGAATGTCATGGTTATGGGATGGATTCTGGACACTTTAAGAGAATAACCTGTTTGACCATGACATGGAATGTATGTTGTCCGTGTCCTGTGAGAACGTCTTGGTTTATTCTGATTTTTAACTAACATTTTCTCAGGCTGTCTTTACAATTGTAGATCCCCGTGTGGTCTTTTAAATGGAAACTCAAAACTCTTCATCTTCTAATACTCCCTTAGTCTATTCTAATCACTGTGACACACTGGGATATTTCCAGTAAAGAAAAAGGACGAATGTGAAATAAATAACATTACAATTTAGTTTTTTTTATGATGTTACAGGATTATTACACTGTCATGTGATTTGTTTTCCCATCATATTAAGATCAATTCAGATTTTCGTCCCTTTTTTCTTTTGCTTTGATGGCCCTTACT
This sequence comes from Callionymus lyra, assembly GCF_982586985.1. Taxonomy (NCBI): domain Eukaryota; kingdom Metazoa; phylum Chordata; class Actinopteri; order Syngnathiformes; family Callionymidae; genus Callionymus; species Callionymus lyra. The sequence continues at coordinate 16,721,750 of NC_141830.1, forward strand.
ACTAAAATGAGGAAATTAATCTAATATGTAGGGAACTTGACTGCGAGTCGCTTTCAAAAGTAATTCATTATCCCACTTAAAGAAACAGTGTCTTTGAAATGGTGGTTTGTAGAGCTGCAGAAATAAATTATACATGTTATTTTTTTTTATAAGACAAATTACACAAGGGGCACACTTAGTTCATAATTGTCAAATGTTCATTAAATTATTAATTGAACACTTTTGATTGTTTTTAATACATTTTGACACATCTGTGTAGTTGACACTAGTTTTTTGAAGAAAAATCTAATTAAGAGCTTGACATCCCAACATTGAGGTCGTCGGCCAAGTGGCCCCGGGCTACAGAGCCAACACTCTGCGGGGGCCCATGTTCTAAATACATCCGTATCGACTTTGTGTGGTCAGAGTTGTTGGGTCGGCGATTGCGAAGCTTGACCACTCACTTGTTCCCACTTTGTTTCTGGCAGCAACAAACGAGAGGCGGGCCAGTAGAAGTTTGGGTGATGTCCCAGAATCGCTTTGTTAAGTACGCCAGCTCTATTTTAACCTCTTTTGGCGACCTCGTCCTTGCTGCATGACCCGAGGAGATTTAAGTCACCATCGGCAGTCTGTCCATGCTGCAGCAAGGTAGGTGATGCTGCGCGGCTCTGGTCGAGGATTTATCCTTGAGCAATTAAAACTTTATTTTATAATCATGTGATTTTTATTGAAATGCCACTAGGTTTCTGCTAACCTCTATTTGTATTTAAAAATGTCATTTAAAGCAGTTTATTTATTCAATTTAGTTTTTTCCCCTCAGATTTCTTTCAAACGTGAAAACATTTTCCAATATATAAGTTGGTTTTGAGATCTTTGTTTTTCCAACAGTCATAATGGCAGAGTGAAGATGGGTGACTGGAACTTTCTTGGGGGGATCTTGGAGGAGGTGCATATCCATTCCACCATGATGGGCAAGATCTGGCTCACCATCCTGTTCATCTTCCGCATGCTGGTCCTCGGCGTGGCGGCCGAGGACGTGTGGAACGACGAACAGGCCGACTTCGTCTGCAACACGGAGCAGCCCGGCTGCAGGAACGTCTGCTACGACCTGGCGTTCCCCATCTCCCTCATCCGCTACTGGGTCCTCCAGGTGATCTTCGTCTCCTCGCCGTCGCTGGTCTACATGGGCCACGCGCTCTACCACCTCCGGGCGTTGGAGAAGGCTCGGCAGAAGAAGAAGGCGCTCCTTCGTAAGGAGCTGGAGTTGGTGGTGGAGGATTTGGCGGAGGCCAAACGAAGGATCGAGCGGGAGATGAAGCAGCTGGATCAGGGGAAGCTGAACAAAGCCCCCCTGAGGGGGTCGCTGCTCCGCACGTACGTGGCTCACGTGGTCACGCGTTCCGTCGTGGAGGTGCTTTTCATGATCGGCCAGTACCTCCTCTACGGCTTCCATCTCTACCCGCTGTTCAGATGCGAGCGAGATCCCTGCCCCAACTCCGTGGACTGCTACGTGTCCAGACCCACGGAGAAGAGCGTCTTCATGGTGTTCATGCAGTGCATCGCGGGGATCTCACTCTTCTTCAACATCCTGGAAATCATACACCTGGGTTATAAAAGGATTAAAAAGGGCATCTTGGACTTCTACCCTCACTTGAGGGACGACAGAGACGAACTTGACGATTATTTCGCGAACAAGTCAAAGAAGGAATCTGTAGTGTGTGTGAATCGAAAGGCGACGGCGGTGTCCATGCCTGGCGATTGCAACATCTGGTCCGACAAGACGCAGACCGCAAACATTTATCCAAACCTGATCCGTCCTTCAGAGATTCCTCCTCAAGGAGGCCCTCACGAGAAGCAGCCCAGAGCCGCGAGTCCGATCCCCTTCGTTTGCGACTTGGCCAAGACCGAGGCGTGTTCTCTTTGCTGCGACTACATGATCAATGGTCAAGACCTCCAGGACCTGACTAGAGTTTCTCCCAGGACTAAAGAGGACAGCAGCCCGGAGTCCCCGGGATATCCAGCGAGGAGCTCCGTCTGTTCCTCGTTCCCCACGTTGCCGATAAGCTCGGCTAAAAAAGCCTGGAGAGCTCACGGATCCTTCCACTGCTCCACGGTGCCTGAAGGTAGAAGCTCCGACACGGATTCATACGGAGGTGTGGATGAAGCCTGTGGACCGGTCACGACCCGGACCAGGTCGAAATCAGAGGTCAGAGAGACTCACCCGCCCACTTCGGAATCCCTGGAGAACTGTAGCTCGGAGTCGGAGCATCCGCCGAGGCCGCCGTCCTCTTCGGTGGCGAGTGTGACGAGCAGCAGACGAGCCTCTGATCTGCAAATCTGAACTCACTTCCTTAGAGGCTTTTTTTTTATATTACGCAAACAACTGTTCAAGTTTCTGTGACACTTTGAGACCGATCATCTCAGTTGGTGATGTATCCAAAAGCATTTCTGTCATTTTATCTAACTTTTGAAATGTAATGTATCACAGTCGGACATTTATTTTGTTTTGAAAGAATTTTTTGCAGTTTTATTAAAATATAGACGTACCATTGACTTGTAACCTGGTCCTGTCTTGCCTGAAGTACCTGGGATTGTCTACAAACCCGATCCATTTGGGAATAATGGAAGATAATAAATTTAATAATTCAGAGATTAATAAGCAAATATGAAATGTCTACAGTTATTTTTATGTACAGATGGAATTCCCATCATTCGACACTTTTTCCATAGAAAATAAATTCCAGTTATTCACAGATAGAACCCACAAAGTAAAAAAGTTTGTGACACATTGCTTCATATGTGGGCGTGTCACAATTTGTGTTGACAAAATAATCAGGAAGTCAAGTGAGAAGTTTCAAATGTCAACGTAATAGTCTTTTGAATCTCACCACGAGCAAGCAGTCAATATTATTCAATGAAAAAAATAAATAAAGACGCTTCCACTGTATGGGTACAACTTTTCCTTTTGCCGAGATGTTGTTTACTTCTGCTCGGGTAACACTTTATACCTCGACAACTTGAGTTCCGCTTAAAATGGTACCGCAGGAGGCACTGGTTCCAGAACCAGAACCGTGACATGTTTCACATAGGACTAAATAGTAACTTTATCTTTTGAGGAACTTGTGATGATATACAAAAAAAAGAGCTGTACCTGTGTTTTATCTACATTTCTTTCAGATGTTAACATGGTTCGACACAGGGTTTATTTTCTAATGTAGGCAATAACTTTGCACTGAACAAATCAATTGATGCTCAGGTGAGTAGAAACTGTGGCTGTAAAATAAAAATCTTGCACATTTACAGGTTTTCTATGCGATAGTTTGAATAAAAATCCCCGTTATTCTGACTCAAAGTATTTAGAATGTCTAGACCTGCAACTGTAAACATCATCACATGAAATATGATCACTCAGTATATGAAATGAAATGACACTTGTATTAAAATTATGAAATATAGAACGTGTTCCCATTTACTATGTCAAATAATGCAATAACCAGTTAAAGTGCAAAACCAATTTTAATTTTCATCAGTGATTTTGGTAACAAAGAAAAAAGAAGACAATCAAGTCATGGAAAAAAAACCTATATATATGGTTACCTAAAATAACAAAATATCAATTTATTTGAAATCAATAAGAAAAAAAAGATTATTCTGTAGGGGTCCCGTCTTTTTTTGCCGCTTCATATTCCTGAAGCTGAAAAATGAAAAAAAAAAAGCGACCAAATTTCAGTTTGATCACATTAGTCTGATAACTTGCATGATATTTACCCTTGTTTTAAGCCTGTTGTTTTCAGCCTCCAAACACGAACACCTCTGACGAAGGTCAAAAACCTCCTGCTGCATCTCTTCGTCACTCAGGGCCACTCCGAGGTGAGTCTTCAGGAAACTGTGCAGGTTAAGGAAGCTCCGATGACAACAACTAATCTAAGCAGGTTACTACATGTGTTAAGAGTGACGAGAAGGATACTCCAGAGGGTCAGCAGGCTTTTCAGGTTGCTCATACATGGTCACCAAAACTGAAAACAGGACATAAGTAAATTATATCGGAATATATACATTATGGGTGTGTATTGGCAAGAATCTGGGCATCAGGGGCAACTATACGATATATTGTGATACTGTAGTAATAAGGATATATTTGTAGTATTGTCCAAGTACTTGGTTCAAGTGTTTCAGAATTTACAGACCACATGACTGTTGACGAAGTCGTAACTGCTCTAATTTGTTTTGAGACAAAATATGTCCAAACATGGATTCCACTGTATCCTCTCATCCTCAGTCATCACTTGTGGGATTTTATTGTTGCTTTAGCGTCTGAGGACGTAATGACTGCTGCCATCTAGTGGGCGGAGGTTGGATTGCAATACAAAAATGAACAAAACCAGTGAATATTGATACTTGTAAATAAATAAATAAATATATTTATTTACTGTATTGAAACAAAAACCATTAAAGAACTGATGAAAATATATTCATGAAAAAAACCAATGAAAATCAATACAGTTGTACATAATCGTGAAATTTGTTTTTACGATATATCGGCATATTGCCATTTTCACACGCCTATAATATAATAAACGTTTTACATTTAATAATATTAGTAAAGAACTTCTGGAAAACTATTTTTGAATTAATTTATAGTGTGTAGTGCAAGCGGCTTATCAAAATGAAGTAAAATCTACAGTGAAAATGTTACGTACCATTAGTGAGTCCATCAACAACACCACCTTTTTCAAGGTACTTCCGGAACTGTTCTCTTCTGGAGTCAGATGCCTGCAGGATGTGAACAGTTTAATGGGAAGTACATTTTCTCATTCAAATGTATAAATGTGTACAAATCTATCCAAACACAAGAGTTTAGTAATTCTATTACATATATCACCGCAGTAGTGCGTCATCATTATGAGTCAGTGAGTTATTTTGACGCTCGAAAACAAACGACGATCGCCAATCAGTTAAAATTAACTCCACCTGCTCAATGTCAGAATGTAATGGCGGTTAAAAAAAAGAAGCGTCAAAGCTCATTTTTAATGGCAAAAATATACAAATGCGATTTTTCGTTTTTATAAAAACTTAACTTAATGAAGTTAAGTCTGAAGCAAGAAGCGACGCACAGACTCTATGGCAACTGTGACAACAACAACAAACATTTCACATTCACCGTTTAAAATACACCTTTTTTCTATCAAACTAATGCAATATGTAAACTGTATGATATTAGAATAGCGTGACTTATATGGTTTATTACTATATAATTCGGGGAAAAAAATACATCGTTATTTTAGCAGTCAGTCGTTACATTCCCGATGTTGAAACGTCAAAAAGCAGTAAAAACAACTTACTCTGTAATGCGCCATGTTAATGTCAACGCTTGTCAATTTTTACTGAAAAGTGAAACTAGTTAGTTTTCCTGCCGAAGGCTTCTTTCGCGTCTTCTAAATGGCTTCTTCATTAGTTGGTGAACCAGTGAGAAGACTCATTACCGCCCCCAAACGGACTGGAAGAGACCTAGGTTGAAAAATGAAAAGGAGCGCGTTATAACTTTTTAATACACTTTATAAAATCATTCCACACTCACTTAAATATAATCTAGTGTTTTTCCTATCCCTTAAACCACCTACAGTAATAATTTATAATCACAAACGTTGTGTTTTGCAAAAAAGAAAATGGCGGATTTGCCATCTAACAGTTTTAAAGCTACTATATTAATAATGTTTATTTAATGTTTATACGGACATACAGAAGTCAAAGGGTGCTTTATATAAATTAATAAATTAATAAAGGTAATTTAAAAATGAATAAGCACATTAAGAATTGCACAATAGAATCTTACAAAAAAGGTGAAATAAAAGGAATATAGAACGTGTGTGTGTGCTGCAAGGAGATAAAACAGTATATTGTATTACAAGTCAGAGTTACAAGGGCAAACAATTGTATTTTTTTCACTCTTAACAAGCGAAATTAACTAAATTAAACTATTCTTTAAGGCAAAAGGGGAGTCTAGCAGTTTTAGTTTACACTTACCCCTTTTTCAAGTCACTATCTCTGCTCATAAGCGCAAAAATAATTTCTGAAGGAAAACTTGATCAACTCTTGTTAATATTTATATTCTTTGATTGTTAAAGGTAATAAAGGCCTTTCAAACACACTATTGAAGTGCCCGCCTTTTAACCCGTGAGTCAAAAAAGACGAACGCATCACGACAAATGGATTTCAACATCGAAGTGTTTAAAAAGCTTCAGTAATCCTGCGTGGATTCTTGTCTCACTGCAGTCACATGCTATTGTGAGTAAATACTGCTTTGAAAACGCCTTCATAGCCATGCAACGTAGAAGCATATAAATAAAGTAGATTTGGAATCAACAAATGTTTTAATTCAAATCAGCAAAGACAGCCCCAGTACCAACCATAAAATAACCAGATTTATTCAGGATTAACCTTAAAACATTGACAACAGCATGGCACATCATAGAGTAGGTGTTTACTTACTTCCAAATGTGCAACTTTGGGACGAAGAAAACTCACATTTTATGGATTAAAGTGTTATATTCTGTAAACATAACAAAGTCCAAAGTCTGATCTTGGCACTGTTATTGATCCTTGACCAATTATATTTGACCAGAAGTCATAATAACTACCGAAATGTGGCTCTTCAGCACACAAGAGTTTAAAATCTCCAATTAAATAAAAAAGGATTTGTCACATCAGCTTTTTCTGAAAGATCACATCACTCAAATTAAGGTTCCTTACAATAATCAACACATAATTCTTGTATAAATAAATAAACTGATATTAACCACATATCTTAAATTGACCTGTTTTAAACCAAGAAACACTCTTTTTGTTGTTGAATCAGCTGTCATAAACCCCCTTTAGTTCTTTAAAAGAGAAAAGTGTGGTTTCAGTAAACCTTTCACAATTTTCAGGCTTCTGACTCCAAAAGAGAACATTTTCGGAAGTATCTGGAGAAAGGTGGAGTTGTTGATGGCCTAACCAATGGTATGTTTTTTTTATGGTGGAGACTAACCACTCTCAATTATTACCTCTGCCAAGGAGATAATGTGTTTATCGTCTTCCGGTCAGCAACATAGCTTTCAATGAAAATGTCCTAAATTGTTGTTTATGGCATTTTTTTGGAATACTAACTGTAGAATCACCCTTTAGCACATGCTTTAGTTTGCATGTGTTGCTTCTAGAATGCTACTGCCACCTACTGTGCCATTAAGTAATTTAAATGGGACTCTTAAGTATGTTATTTCAAATGCCAAAAAAGGTATACAATTATATAAATACAATTTGATTAATATTATTTGGGTAAATTATTCAAAAGTAATTCAAAGTATTGTATTCAAAGTAAATGTTAAATGATTAAAACTACTGACGGATTCCCTGATGGTTTTTAATGATTTTTAATTCCTTTTTTAGAGGCTATATAAAAAACATTGACTTTGTTAAATGCATTTCTAACTTTAATGCATATAATATATTCTAGAACTTTACGTCTGTTAAAAGAAAAAGGGGGCAAAAAAGAGAAGTAATATATAAAATAATGTTGCGAGGATGTTATTTTGTTTTAGATTAATTTTAATTGAGATATAAATCATATAATATGTAATCATCTATATATTTATTTATTTATTAATTTTAGCATGCATTCCTAAATGCTGTAAAATGACAACAAAGACTTAAATCTTAGATGATTTAATGCTTTAACATTCCTGCTTTCCAAGTCATCATTCACATCATATTTTCTCTGCTGATTCCAGCCTTGGTGACCATGTATGAGCAACCGGAAAAGCCAGCCGACCCCCTTGAGTATCCTTTTTCACTTTACCGTTTAAATTATCCTCACGATAATCGATACTGTAACTTTTCTGTCGACCGAAATATAAGTGTAGTTCTGTTCGAAGCTGTCAACGTCTTTAACTCACGCAGATTTCTGAAGACTCACCTGGGAGTGGCCTTGAGTGACGAAGAGCTGCAGCAGGAGGTGGTTGAGCTTCAGCAGAGGTGTGAGTGTTTGGAGGCCGAGAACAACAGGCTTAAAACAAGGGTGAAAATGTCTTCTTTACATGTTGACGTTTTGATAAACATATGTAAGACTCATTTCTTTTTTTTTTATGATCAATTTTCAGCTCCAGGAATACGAGGAGTCACAAAAAGATGGAACTCCGCCAGAATAGAAGAAGAGATTTTGTCTAAAAACAAACAGTTTTTTTGGTGATATTTGTGGCACAACAATACCTCAAGGTGTGATAAGAACTATTTGTTGTTTGTGTTTTTGACATGTTTCTTTTTTAACTGTTGAACCAAGATCACCTACAGACATTCAAATAATGTATAATCGATACAGTTGGAATGTTGTAAACATTGTGAATTTGTGCTTCATTTTTTGTTTTTTTATAAATCCAATAAATTTTGAGTAATAACGTCACTCTTTTGACATAAATACACTGTGTTAACGTAATATCAATTAAGACCAACAATTATGGAGGCCCATCTTGTGAAATACTACAATTCTTGACAGCTCCAAAAAACGTATATATATATATATATATATATACGTCCTAAGTCCTAAGTGAGCAGTTGGAAGATGTAGTTAAAAATGATTGAGTTAAACAACAGGTTTTTATGTGATCTAATGAACTAAACTCTCTCTGTGATCTACTGTAAGTCTAGATAAAAGGATTGAATCATTTCCAGGAAGGAAGAAGCATGGGAAACAACAATTGATTAAATCAACGTCACATCTTTTTTTTTTTTTTTTTACTATTTATGTAGTGTTAAAGCTTTACTTAAATAGAGTCAAACATGAATGCCCATCTTTATCTATTTTTAAATGAAAATGAGTAAAAGTGTGAGAAACAAAATAGATTAAATCAACGTCACATCTTTTTTTCATTTTTACTATTTATGTTATGTTAAAGCTTTACTTAAATAGAGTCAAACATGAATGCCCATATTCATTTATTTTTAAATGAAAATGAGTAAAAGTGTGAGAAACAAAATTTGATTTAATCAACGTCACACTTGACTTAATTTTGTTTTAAAAAATGTTTTACTATGTATTTATTGGTAAAGCCGCTCTTAAATAGAGTATATCTTAATTAATTTAAAAAAAGCTTAGTTAAGGTATTTGATAAAAAGACCTTCCTATTCTTTTTTTTATCTTTCCGTGAACGAATCAATTTAAGTGTCGATCGCCATCTACCGGTACATTTAAAGGGGTCGCTAACGTTGCTTCATAAATGTTCAAGAGTGTTGTCAGAACTAATAAATAACAAAACAAAACAAATAATCGCCAGGTTTTGGAGCAGCTATTGTTAGATTTATAAGTTGTTTTTGGACTGTTAAACAAACGTAAGCTCGCAAAACAAGTCCCGAGTACCAGTCATGTGACAGTGACTGGGCTCCGGTTTCCTGACAAGCTCAACGTCCAATCACGTCCGAGGACGTCATCGACGCGGGCCAATGGTGACGCGCGGGAGGCGGGACTAACAGAGGGAACGTTTTTCACGGGTGAGGAAATCCCGAGGAAATGTTGGCGGATCACGGGCTCGTTATAAAAGTACGCCGGACGTTTTCTAACCTTATTTTCACCGCCGGTGGGAAGAACTGGCGTCGCTAGACTCGGTGAAGTGTTAAGTAAGTGAGGGGGGGACTGGGAGGGGGGTAAAAATATAAAAAATCGACAGCCGTTTGGGTCAAAATGTCGATTCAGTACGAGGTGGAACAGCTGGCTGACAGCTACGGGGTCGCGGACTCCTTCCCCAAAGACTTCGGCTATGGAGAGGAAGAGGCCGAACTCGAGGACAGCCCCACCGCCTCCGACAGCAAGCCGCGGATCCTCCTCATGGGCTTGAGAAGAAGTGGCAAATCCTCCATTCAGAAGGTACGAGCAGCGTTAGCCGGAGAGGCTAACAACCTAGCTGCGAGGGACAGTAGTAGCTAACTGGTGGTGGCTTCACTCACGTCCGCGGTGAACCAGCTGCTGTTTTTTGTTTTGTTTGCAGAGGAGTGAAGTATTAACAGGACGTGAAGACTGGCTGCATCCTCCAGATATGTGTCGCATGTGACTGCGGTGCTTCTGCTAACTAACGTGCCAAATATACCCAGAAGTTACTGGTCTGTGTGTGTTACTCACATGACAACAAACCCACCTTCCCATCCTGCTACTATCTCATATATATATATACTGTGACACACTCGTACGCTAGTATGTTTAAAATAATACCAGAATTACTAACAGGAAGTTTCCAATACACCCTACGATTCCAAGAAACGACCAAACCCCAAGGCCAAGTCTGGCACGACAAGTCATTTTTTTTTTTTTAGGTGGACCTTTTGAAGGGATGACTCAGTATCAAGATATTAATATTATCAATATCTAGAATGTCATGTCCACCTCCTTCAACCGTCATATGGAAATACATTTCACATCAATAATACTAATAAATCATTTTATTTATAAGGTGCTTTCCACAAAAACACACAAGGACACCATACAGACGGATTAAAAAAACAAAAACGACAGTGAGAAATACTACTGTAAGACAGGACTTGTAAACGTTAATAATGTTCTAACAACCTGGGTTGTAAAATATTTGAATTTGGACTCCTACCTTAACTGAGTCATTTAATCAAAGTGTTCAGTAAGTCCCTCATCGTGGCGATGTTTTGAAGTTATTACTTTATAAAGTTCTCCCCCGTCTGAAATCTCGGCGAACAAGAGGTTACGAGACCGGAGTCCATTATGACGTATTAATGGCCTCACTCCTCCAATCAAGCAAGCCCCGCTTTGTTTACACAACAAGTCCCTTGGAGGTGGAGACTTCTGGGATGGTTAAACTGTATGACAAACCACTTGATGCTTGACCAATCACAGGAGAGTGGGTGTGGTTATGGTAAACCCAAGAGTTCATCTTTAGAAAAACTAAGCATTTTCAGTAGATGTGGCTTAAGCTCATTGTCCAATGTGACTATTTCAATTTTGTACGAACGGACACATACTGATGTGTACAATAGAGGTCCAAGATCTATTTAAGACGCACTTAAATCAACACATTAGTTGCTCTTTATTCGTTTTTTTTCTTTTATTAGTGCCATTAAACTTTACAACAACTGTGGCTGAGGTTAGTTTATAACTTCTTACCACTTGAATTTATTAAAACATTTTAAAGACAAATCTTACTTTGAATATTATGTTCCTTTACTGTTAATAAAGTGTATCCATTGTGTGAACAATAACCCCTTTGCTGCATACGAGCAATAAGCAGTTCATAGCAGAACCGTTATACTTTCCAAATAATCGTCATAGCTTGCAGGTTCATTTGGACTCTGTTAGCATTTTCTTGTGGTGGGAATCATGTGAGTCGGCTTTTCTGCTGGTTCACAGGACGATGATCTTCGAGGAATCGCATACTCGTGGAGCAACTACCATGTTGTTTCTCAGTTTACCTTTCAACGTCACTTTTCAGCTCTCGAGAATTAAAGTCATGTTCTCATCCAAAACCTTTTGTTTGCTTCTAATTTCAGGTAGTTTTCCATAAAATGTCTCCCAATGAGACCTTGTTCTTGGAGAGCACCAACAAGATATACAAGGACGACATATCCAGCACCTCCTTCGTCAACTTCCAAATCTGGGACTTCCCAGGTCAGGTGGACTTCTTCGACCCCACCTTTGACTACGAGATGATCTTCCGAGCAACTGGAGCTTTGATATTTGTCATTGACGCTCAGGTGATTAACAAAAACATCAACTGAAGTTTGCCAGTCTTCCTCTTGAACGATTCCTTCTCCTCCTTTGACTTGAAAAATTAATTAGTTTCGGAATCAAACATTTTATTGTTATTGTTGTAAACATAACATAGGATTTTTTTGTGGTGTTAGTACAGATTAAAATAAGATAACGCACAACATAAGCAATAGAAAAACAGCTAAAGTATGACTTTAATGGTCTTAAACTGAAATAAGTTTACTTTATCTGGTCTTTTTTTTATCTCAAAATCATCTTTAAATAGTATGAAATTAGTTTATTCTCTTATTTGCTCCAGTTTTAATCTCAAGTTTTTGTTTAAGGATGATTACGTGGAGGCCCTCGGGAGACTTCACCTCACTGTGTCGCGGGCTTACCGGGTCAACCCTGAGATCAACTTCGAGGTGTTCATCCACAAAGTCGACGGCCTCTCGGATGATCATAAAATCGAGACCCAGAGAGACATTCACCAGAGGGCCAACGACGACCTGGCCGATGCAAGTTTGGAGAAGCTCCATCTCAGGTACATGTACAAGCGCTCACCCAAAAACCACACTGACAACCTTGAGTGTATGTCAAGTATTTGTCTAAAAAAGATAACGATTCAACATGTAGTCATGAGAGGGATTTTGAACAAACACTCTCACTCACCCGGCAAAGTTCCTCATGCACACACAATCTAGCCCCAATGCTAACTTAAATTGAATAAATTCTGCCCAAACCAATACTATCAGAAGGAGAGTCAGACAAAGAGTATTACTGTTATAACACACTTACTGTGTTTACTATTTACTTAATATATTAGAAAAAAACCTTTTTGTTTTTAGATTGTTTGGACAAATTTAGTTTAATTTAGTTTAGGTCAATTATTACCAAGCGGCTCTATTTCAAAAGTACTGGTTAGACACTGGTATTGAAAATAATCTATAGTCGGCTCATGCAAACTGAATTGTTTTAAAGTTTACCTTCTTTTTTTAACTTGTACGTCATTTTAAATCAACTCATGACCCAAAGAATCACGATGAAACCATGAGACAAATCCCTACAAATCATTCAATGTGAGAAACAAGAGTAAGAAAGTAAACGTTATTTGTAAAGCGCCTTTCTAGACCAGGGTCACTGTTCTGGAAAGTGTGTTGCATTCAGGTTTGCTTCAAATCTAGATTTTGTTTATTGAAATTCTAGCCGTATGCAACTGTAAACAAAGTCCCGCTAGAGGCTCATGAATTCTTAAAATATTCTATTAAAAATTATATGTTATGTAATTAGTAGTGATGGTCTGGTGAAGCTTCATGAAGCAGTGTCATTATTTTCAGAGTCCACTAGATGGCGGTTTTTAAATGGATGGCGCCACCTACTGACCTCTAAACAACATGACCCTATTTCATGAAGCTTCATCAGACCATCACTAATTTTAGTATTATAAACGAGTAAAAACAATTCTTTATTATTGATTCATTTGCTCATTTTGCCACTAGTTCACATAAGCAGGACATTTAAATAGACGTTCTTTTAAATAAGTCCATGGGGCAAAAGTACTTCCTGCTTGGTTTAACGAACTTACTACTTTCCACTTCCCTTTAACCTTTTCCAGACATGTTAAAGAAAAAAACATAAACGATAGAACGCGCTTAATGTGTTGCGTCTTGAACACAAGCTGAAAAATATTTAAAGTTAATCTGGGGTTGTCTATGGTGTCAAATATATTAAAGGTGATTAGTTGTCCTACAAGTTGACACAGAGTGAGACTGAACCGACTACATTTTTTTTTCGAACATTTGAGAAGTCATGTGCTGGGATCAGCACGTAGTCGTCATACCTCCGTGGCATTTCTCCTAAGCCTGCTAATAAAGCAACCGAGCCAGTTGTGAAGTGAAGTTCCTCAGATCGCCAAGTGATGAAGGACAAATTCACATTTTTTGATATTTTCAGCTTTATACAACTTGAACATACCTATATGTGTCCTTTTAAAATTGTAAAGTGTTTGAAGAATTATTGAATATGTCTGTAGTAATGGTTTCTACGATATAATGTGTGATTAAAAATATTAAAGTTGTGTTCACCTTCCATGAATCCTTATTAATTAATTATAATGTCATATTAACTATTACAATTGGTGGAATTTGTAAATTATTATGCAATAATGTTTTCTAACACTACATTAAAAGATAATTTTAAGAGCTTAAAGTTAAGTGTCAACCCTGTATTTTGTTGCTACAAATATCAGTGTATTCAGTTACTTCTTAATGTCCACAACTTGTTAAACTTTATTGACTTTGTTTTAAGTTGCAAAACATGGCATGACCCTCATAGTGTTTTCCTTGCTTATAATGCATCATTATTAACATGATCTTCATGGAAATTGGTTTCTGTTTATTGATGCAATGTCTGGATTATTCATCCATGTTTTGGTTTGATTTATTCAGATGCTGTGAATGATTTTTTTTTTTTTTCTGTACAATCTATATATCAGACCTTGACATGAAATGTTGTATGTGCTCGGTATGTGGTTGGATTCTTGTTGACTCAACATGAACTTTATATAGGGCCTACCTCAGCCTTTTGTGCTCACTGGCCTTGTCTTCACCATAACTCTCTGTGTAATTGAACCTCTGCCAAAGTCATTTCCATTTAGATTTAGCATTTAGAGTTTCGACACCTTTTCCTACCAAGTGTTCGAAGTCGTAAATCGACAGGAAGACGAGAAGCCCACGTGTGAACTAAATTTCCGTCTGTATTGCAGTTTGAGAAAGTAAAAACTCACATGATGTAACTTCACTTCCTTTTATTTTTGTCTCTCATTCAGCTTCTACTTGACAAGTATTTACGACCACTCAATCTTTGAGGCCTTCAGCAAAGTGGTGCAGAAACTCATCCCTCAACTCCCCACACTGGAAAACCTCCTCAATATCTTCATTTCTGTAAGTAAACTATTTCCTGTCAACAAATGTTTTTTAATGCATTTCCAGGCTGGTTAAAACCAGCTACTGCATTAAACCTTTTACAGCCATAACATCAAATTAAATCCAGTCAAGCTGTATAAAATTGAAGTGAAAAGTGAAGCCTTTTTTTTACAGCGGGACTAGGAGCAGCCTAGACAAACTTCAACTAAGCATTTGGAGGGCACTTTGTACCACACATAAAACATTTATATTAACAGAAAAATGCACATGACTTTCGCCTCAACAGAACGGGTCAGGGTTGCACGTAATGACGCTGCTGATTGGCTGAATCGTGTCCTAAGAAAACTTTGAGTGATTAAAACGTTCAGCATTTTTTTTTAATTTAATGATCTAATCTGGTAATCCCTGTTGCTCACCTTAGAATGATAGTCAGCCAAAATTCAAACCGCATGAAGCAGTGAATTATTTTAAGATCTTTCGGAGCAGAAGTTTAAAAGGTAACATGCTACACAAACAGGAAGTACTCAGTAGTGTAGACGGTATACTGCAATGCTGTGTCTCAATTCGCATACTTCTCTTGGTATACTAGAAGTTAGTATGCATCAGGGTAGTGTACATACTAACTAGTACGCAAATTCTCAACAGATGGTATGTCTCAAATCAAACACTGCTGCTACGCACTAATAGGAAATGACGCGACAGCTTCTTCTTCTACTACTATTTAACGATGGTTGCAACCAGCTGTTGGAACGCTATCGCCGACACCTGCTTGCAGCACGTTTTGCAAATTTGGAAGAAGAAATAAAGAAAAAATATGAGATGCATATATATGACTCCGTTTACAACGTCACTAAGACGGCAGCCGTTTAGGGTAGATAGTGTCCATCGATCCATACTCGGTTTTGTGGGCGTTTTAGTACGCCAATTTAGTGTGCATGGTGCACAAAATTTCGCATACTAAGAATTGAGACGCACTTACCCACTAAAAATACTAACTTTTGAGTACACAAGTATGCGATTTGAGACACAGCACAAGTGTTCGATAGTTACCCTGGGTACTTCCTGTTTGTTACTGTTTAAAGGGCACCTAATGTGTTGATTCAAGTGTCTTAAATGGATCTTGGACCGCTATTGTACTCGACAGTATATGTCTGTTTTCACAAAACTCTGTTTTAATAAAGATGTTTACATTAGAAAATGCGCTTAAGCCCCGCCCACTGAAAACACTTCAAGCTCAAGTCTCATTTCCCATAACCATGCCCACTTTGCTGTGATTGGTCAAAGGTCAAGGCTCGTGAGCGTAGCGTCATCAAACCAGGAAGTCTCCGCCTCCAAGAGACGCGTATACAGACAGAAGCAGGACGTACTTGGCTGCTGCAGGAGGAAGGAAGACCATTATTACGTCACAATAGGCTCCGTTCTCGTAATCTCTCGTTCACGCAGGGAAGAACTTTATAAAGTAATGACTATATAACGGAGCATCATCATGATGAAGGACTTACTGCCTCTTGGAGAGGAAGACTTCAAGATTTACAACATGTGAGTAAGAGAGCAGAGTTGTATTTTCACATTAGTTGCTCTTTGAACATCTGCTACAAACGAGCTTAAAATATATACCTGATTGCTCCTGATGGTAGACTTGGCGCAGGTGTGCAGCCTACTCCCATCAGTATGTGTGAATGGCTGTCAAAAGCACTACCGAATTTCCCCTCGCGGGACTAATAAGGGATTCTAAAAAAAAATATATACTTGTTTAGCTTTTTTCAGAACAATTCCTAATGTCGAGGCTTTAATGCAAGACAGACGTTACAGACGAGCAGTATGGAGGTATATGGATGTTTTTCACGTGTCTTTTTGACACTGGGCTCCAGTCGATACATCAAAATGAACATACAGTTTTGTCTACAACTTTAAAAAAGAAACAGATTATTCTCAAAATAATCCCAACCCTTATTCGCTTTGAGGGCGAGTAGAAAACGAGTGAAAGTGAATTTTGGCTGAACTAACCCATTGATGTTTATATTGCATTGTACAGTTACAAGTGAAGTATTCTTAACTTACCGTAGTCACATGGAGCCCGGAAACATTCTGACGGGGGGAATCATGTGCGTCTCCAGACCAGGAAACGCAAAAGAGTGTGATTGACAAAGAGCTTCTTTTTATTGATGTATAACTGTTTATTGTGTGGTACAAAGTCTCCTTAAATCGTTCAGTTAAAGTTTCATTGGTTTCCTTCAAGTTTCTTTGCCGAGTTATCGAGCCATCCGCTTGACCCCCGATCACTTCTCAATAAATCTTTTCTCTGTGTCGCCAACAGAATTCAGGAATAGAGAAAGCCTTTCTGTTCGACGTGGTCAGCAAGATCTACATCGCCACAGACAGCTCGCCTGTAGACATGCAGTCGTACGAACTGTGCTGCGACATGATTGACGTGGTCATCGACGTGTCTTGTATTTATGGGTAAGATTGTTGACGTCTCTCTCCGTCTCGGTGTTTTCCCTTCACGGTAGTTTGACTTCTCGTCTTCTAAGTCTCACCGAAGACGGCAGCGGCAGCGCTTACGACAAAGAGTCCATGGCCATCATCAAACTCAACAACACAACTGTGCTCTACCTGAAGGAAGTCACCAAGTTCCTGGCTCTGGTTTGCATCCTGAGGGAAGAAAGCTTTGAGCGCAAAGGTAAATGTCTGTGAATAAAAGGTAAACGAGTTCTAGTTGTGATGAGGAAGAAGAATCGAGATGATGGAAAAAAAATCTTCTAAAGTGGAGATAAAAACATCCTAACAAATCGGAAAAATATTTGCTTCACTCTGGAACTTGCAGTGGGTCAAGGGTCATGTGGTTGCTTACAAAATACCTTAATCTTTGGACTTTGAAGTGCAACTAAATAAAAGTCACACCAATCAGATTTAACTAGCAAAAATGTCCATGTTAAACTGGGATTGTTATACTTAAATGGTACACATAAATTAAGAGAACCATTGTCCATTTGCAAGTTTTTTACGCTGCCGTCTCCAAATGGATGCGTTAATATCAAGCTTCCCGGAGAAAAGTTATTTTGAGCTACAAGAAAACATCTGTCGTTCTTTTTCCCCTCTTAGGTTTAATAGACTACAACTTCCACTGTTTCCGAAAGGCCATACATGAAGTGTTCGAGGTGGGCGTTTCCACGCAGCGCACGACAGGAAGTGAGGTCGTGGGGTCGCCGTGCGCCAAGGCCGTCGCCCTCAACGGGACGCCCCGCAACACCGTCTAAACACTGATGCAACAGAGAAGAAAACGCAGGGAGGATCGCGAGTAGCAGAGACTTCTGAAAACGGAAGAGCACCATCCCTCGCGTCCACAAAACAAAGACGGTGTGGGATGGACAAGGACTCACGAGGGACGGGGGTGACGTCGAGGAGCCCTGCTGGATGTGAGGAAATCCAAAAAAATGGAACTGCTTTTCTGATGAGGAAACATTCGATTTTCCTGCAACGTTTTAATCGGCGACCTGCTGCTGGTCCCTTGAATATGACCAACGAGCGCAAACATTTGTTCTCTCCTCACTGTGGACTCCGTTTTTAAGATTCAGGTCGTGTTGAAAAAAAACCCCCACCCACACCTCTGACTGGAACCCACAAATGTTCAACGATGGCCTTATTGTAGATAAAGCGTAAGCTTTCTCTAACTCACCTCACCCGGATGCTGCCCAAAACCCGCTGAAATCACCTGTGAAGGGATACACAAAAAGGGAGTGTGTGTGTGTATGTGTGTATATGAGAGGAGAAAGATGTTTGTAGATATTCATGAATGTATGCGTGGGTGTGTCTCCGTTATGACTAAACATGCCTAGCTAATTAAACTCTGCAGTCAGTTCGTGCTTCACCAAACTTCATGGAAGGTCTGGCTGGAAATGCACTGCCAAAAATACTCAATCAGAAACTGTTAAATACGTAATTATCTCTTATTGATTTGCATTTGATTTTTTTCTGGTCTGATTTAGATGTAGTAACCACATAAATTACACGTTTATTTTTCTCTCTATTTCGACTCCTCAAGATCAACATGTACTCATTCCAAGTATGATTGTCGTTTGCGTGTCGGATGGATGCAGAGAACAACAGAGTCACAGCATTCTAGTTTGTTTACATGGTGTTCTGCTGTCGCCCGGACACGCAACATGTCCCACATGCAAGATTGGCAGGTTCGCTGAACCGTGTTTGTTCATGTTTCCTCTGCTTCAATACTAATAAACACATGCACAACTGGACCTGGAGGATTGATTTAACGTGTGTGGTACAACTTCTAGTGATAGGTTATTGAAGCTTAAGGCAGCCACGTTATTTTCATCCACCATTAGATGTCACCCTCTTTTTTTATTATTTTATTTATTTTATTATCTTTTCCTTTGAATGATCTATTCTTTTAAACACCTGCATTTATTTGAAACTGTTTCATGAAGCGTCATTGGTTTTGGGGGATTCTACAAGAGGGTAAAATTCACGAGCTCCCAAAAAAGTGTTGCTATATATTAACCATTAATTAGCTTCATCGATACTATTCAAATGATAGCTAGACACTATTTAAGTTGTAATTTAATGGACATGCTAAATTGAATGGCATACTTGCTAGCTTAGTTAGTCATTAACTGGTTTGTTAAATATAAATAGTTGTTACTTTTCAGGCTTTGTGGGAACAAGTTTGCAAGCTTGGCTCAATATAAACAATAGCAAGGATTTGATTCAAATTGGGTGCAGGTGTTGAAGGATTATGCACAAGTCGTAACAAAGTGAGTTAATTACTTCAAAATTATACTTTTTAAAAAATATTTCTAAAACAAATTGCCTTACGATTTATCTTTTCCAAGATCACCGAGTCACATTGTAATTTGTTTTAATGAATCCTACTTTGTATTATTTTGTTAACAAGTGTAATTTAATAAAAACTATCTTAATATGCATTTTGAAAATTTCGTTAAAAAAAACCGAGAACAAAACTGAGTTACTTCAGATACATATTGCAGTACCTAATTTACCCACTAGGTCTCAGTGCAGGATAACTATTGACGTTAATGTCAATCATGGAGGCGTTACTGTTTTTTTTCCATTACATTTTCTGATTTGAATCTTAAGTATAAAACAGTTGTGGTTTCGTTTGTGTTTTTGAGTTTGTGTTTGATCTAACAAAAACTCAAAAACAAAACAAAAATAGGATGTAGTTTTGGCCCGGCTGTAAACCAGTCAAAATGTTATGTCATTATACTGATCTGTACCTCACTCACATGTATTAAGCGCTTAAGTCAAATCAGCCTCACAGTTTTGCCGTCATAACCCATTAAGTGTGGAAAAAGCGAGGCGACTAAACACCACTTCCACACAATTTAGACGCAATAAAACACTGACAGCTTTTTTTTTTTTTTATCCACTTCATTAAGCCAGTAATTTCTTATAAAAGCCTCCTGCATTAATCCTGCTGATGGTCCTCCTGCCGTTCCTTAAGCTCTGCTCCTACCAGGCCCGCCTGGCTTTGATGCTTACTCAAACAGGCGCTAATTTCAGATAAATTATGCAGCCACATGTAGCCGAGCCATGCCAGGGAATATAAAGCATGACACCCTGAACGATGGAGAATTAAAGCGGAGAGGGAACTCTCACAGGGCCGATGGCGGGCAGACATGGGTCCAGTGGAAGATCTAGAGGAGGCTTTATTGTCACACAAGGATGACCCTACAGCTGACAATGCTTGTAGGGTCACCAAGATGTTTTTGCATGGCCTCTGGTTCATAAACCTGTTCAAAGGTGATGATGCTTGACTTGTTGCTCAATTATTAATGGCAAACGTCTCTTATGACGGCACCAAAGATGCCAGTCAGGACCTCCACTAAGGTAGGTGGCCACTTTTGTGTATTATACCTACAGGGAAACTCTAAGATTCCAGTCAAAATAATTGTTTTTAAAAATTCCATTCACCAGAACAGGGACCAACACCAGGACACATGATGGGTAGCCCTGGTTTCCACATATTCCATGCTTTTCAAACCCATCTTGAGCACTCGAAATGGGCCAACGTACGGGGGTTGAAAGGGCGACCGGTGACCCGGGCATAGAAAACCTTTAGGACATGAATGGAACAAGGAGTGGTTGACCATATGCCAACTCAGAGGGAGAGGCATCTAGATCCTTAGGTGCTGAAGCAATCTTAGCATTACCCAAGCAGAAAGCCTTTGAGGGCAGCACGCAACGATACTGCTGAAATGAACGTCGAACCTCTGTCAGAGCTGATGCCAGGCGGGAAATACCGTTATCCAGTTGAAAAAAGTTAAGTCGCAAAGCACCATTAATCTCAGGCAAAAAGTTATGTACAGCAACTTAAAACGGTCCAAAAAAACATAATTAAAGCGATTTTCGGAGCCTTACAATCTTCAATCAGTCCATGGTAGCTAATCCTTGCTAGCAGTAGCTAACTTTGCTAAGTCGATGCACAGCACACATGCAGAAACCAGAGGCCAATAGTGGAATCAAAGTGCTCCACACAATTTTAATAATATTTTATCTTTGTGTTGAACAACTGTTCTAATGAAACATCACATCAATTTTAAAGTGATGGCGTCACCTACTGACCTCTAAACAACATGACACTGTTTCATGAAGCGGGAGAAAATAAGTTAAAAAAATTAAAAAAAAATAGTTTAGAAGGATGGAAAACTTTACTGTGGTGTGTTAATAAAAATATAAATACCATCAGAGGAGAAGTTTACATTTGCGGCGTTTGCCTATACATTTGTGTGTACATTTGTAAGTAAGTAAGTAAGTAATTTGTATTTATATAGCGCTTTTCCAGACCAGGGTCACAAAGCGCTTTAACAATCAAAACAATACTCAATAAAATATATACTTTTAAGGCCAAGATAATACTGAGACAAACACAGGAGTCTCAGAAAATCAAGGAAAAAGCCTGAACAAATAAAAATGTCTTAAGATGTTTCTTAAAAGATGTCAAACATAATGTACACAAATGTTGAAAACAGTCATTATAACATGTTGAAATACATTCAAGAGATTAAGTTGTATAAAACTTGCTGACTATACTTATATCTGAATTCAGTGTTTTAAACTTGTCTACACAACACATTGGTATAAAATAGATGTAAAGATAAATAGATAAAGAAATGAAATGGTAGTTTTTGTCAAGGGTTAGATAATTCTGACGAGTCTAAGTTAATGTGTAAAGCCTCTAGATGACGCTGTTTGCCGCTTTAAGTCACTCATCACCTTCCAAACCCCCCCTCCCAAAAAAAACAAAAACCAAGCAGTCGAAACAAGTTAAATAATGGACAAAAGTAATATCTGTTAAAACGCTATTTATCAAAGGCGCTTGTCTCAGGTTGTGTGTTCTTTAGCAGTGATGTCACGTACTGCCATCATCATAATGCCATTACAGTCTTAATAAAGCCCAGTCAGGAACCTTGTTATCTCTCATCTGTACACTTTATTAGCTTGTGAGAGATGAAGCTAAAATGACTTTACACGTCACAGATACAGGAGTAATACAGACTTCATTTGTTGTATTGTTAGACTAGTGTGAGATTATTCACACGAGACAACGGGAATATTAACACACGTGGTGTAAGAACAGATCAACTTATACACCCTTAAATACAGTGGCTTTTATATAAATATGGCTAATTCTAATAATATATCAGACTGATTTTTTTCATTTGGTGTCTTCAGATGAAAAAAAAACAACAACTTATTTTCATAGTTATGATGACTTCTGGTTACACAACTTTTTTGGTTCGAGGAGTGGCCTGAGTTAGGTTCTGTCCATTCTCTTTTAAAAACTGTCCTTTCAATCTGCAGGTCCCAGAATCCATTAATTTGAAAACCACAACTCAAAATCATCTTTTCTTTTTGGCAACATCTTTTTTCAAACTAAAGTATTTTATAGCTATTTATAGCAGCACTGTGTAACATTTTACTTTACATTGAACAATCCTTTAATGACTAGTTTGGCTTTAACTGATTTTTAATGCACTATAAAGATTGTATGTATTTCTAAGAGTAGTGGAAACCAAGGAAAAGGTAATCCTGCCCAGATTCTGAACTGCTGTTCGGGTGATATTGAAGTTCAAAACGCTCCCTATACACGTGGAAAATTTGTGTCTGTGTTTCGACTAAACCTCAGTCAAAAAACTAGACTTGAAGTAAAGACCAAGATAAGACCAAGACAGACTCGAGTAAGACCAGTACTTTTCCAGATTAAGTCAGAGGCTGGAAAGAAAAAAGAAGTATACACATAGTAAACACCAAGTGTCACCAAGGCTGTGCTCAAGGGCACTTCACCGACCCCCAAAGACCACGGTTGGTGACCATGAGGCCTGTTCTAAAAATAACAACGGTCAAATAGAAATCTATCTAATACTTGTAAAATATGACGTAAAAATATAAAGTTGTGGCTCCTGATTTTCAAATTCAGATGTTGTAGCTGATAAACAAAAACAAACAAAAAATAGCAAAAGTAACTACTATTCTTGTGTAAATAATTTTGCCGAGTAATTATTAGTGACATACGAGCCTCTTTATTACTATTCTGTTCACTATTTTTATATTTAAATAACTGTGTTGTCTGTGGTGACGTAGGAAGTTTGTATCAAACTGGTCCTGGTAACACTGTACTGTACTACTCGGTGCTCATTTGCCAAAAGGTTGGTAACGCGTGGTATACACAATAACTCGTAACTAGCATCACTTTGGAGACTGTTTTGAAGATGTTCTGTGCGGTCGGTTGATTCTCTTGGACGACGTAATCACAGTCTTGCTCTGAGACCACGAATGCAGCCCAAATCCTGGTGAGAAAGTGAGACCAAGACGAGAACCTAGAACCTGAATCAGTGGTCTACAGCACTATAATACTCTTCAAACTGATTCATGAACTCACTCAGTCGTGTGTTATTAAATTCTTAGGTCATTAAACAATACATTTATTATCAATCGACGCTGAAACAGAAGACGAGTATGAACGACTCACCTGTCGCTGCCTTTCCTACTGTACTTCAACTACATCTTTTGATTTCTTCATCTCGTTCGTATCAAAGAATCCCCCGAGTCACCTTTTTTTTTAACCTGCGGCGATGCTTTGGGATATGCTGGCGAAGGACGCGAGGTGTGCGGTGACAACAGAGCTGAGTTAAAGGAAGGGACAGGTGCTGAGGGAAGGCCAGCGACCGGCTAATGGGGACCAGCAGCAGGCAGAGGCCGCGGACCCGCTTGACAAAAAGGCACAGCGACGGATGCCATTATCTCGGCCTCATGCAGAAAAAAACAGCGGCGGGTGAAGCACGGGCCGTGACGCTGACAGATGTGGACTTCCTGTGAGGTTAATGAAACATGATAGAGAAGAAGTGGATTAAGGGAGGAGACTCTGTAACTTCTCCGGGCTCGGCTGCACCTCGTGCCCACACTCATGTATGTATATCCTCGTATGAGATTCGTGTGTGTCTGTGTGCAGCCAACATGACCGCGTCTTGTTACAGCGAGACAGCTAGATCAGTCACCCATCACTCGCCTCAAATACAAGGACGTCGCCCAAAAAACCCCCAAAAAATCCACACTTGGTCCCGAATTTCACTCTAGGTCTTTAAATTATGCAGCCTTCGCTTCATCCAAGGATGTTCTGGTCATTTGGAGAACCAAAAACGTGTCCGGGGGTGGGTGCGAGGGAGGATGTGGCGATATGTTTAACAGGATTGGCGAGGAAAAGCAGAGAAGGGCTGTTAAGCAGAATTTTATTTTCTAGTGAGGGATAAGAAATGTGAGCTTTAGCCAGTGTAGCGCGGTGACACGGGACAGTGATATTGACTGTGGCGGCGCGTGCCGACAGTGGGAGACCCTCCAGTCATTTGCCAGATTGAGTGAATACACGGATCACAGTGTTCGGAGCTTAGAGGAGGACAGGAACAAGATGGGGGGGGGAAATAGAGTGATAGTGGAGAAAACAAGACGGAAAACACACACACAGAAGTCACGCTGAGACGCTGACACTGATGACGCCAATCAGGCGTCTTCTCTCGTTATTGTTTGAACAACAACTTTTGACATGAAAATATTTTCACAATAGACGATTCATCACAAACGAAACATACATTTATATACATTTTTTCTTCTTTATAAATTTAAATTATTTTTCAAACAACAAAAAGCTTCACATAGCAATCCAGCTACATTTGAATAATATAAAGTATATTTAAAAATCAAAGCTAATATCTTTCTTAAATTATCTTTTTTTAATCCAACATTTATTCTTAAAAACAAATGTGTTAATGGAACATATTTTATTTTTCAAGATTGATTTGGTTCCAACATGTATTTTCAAATAGATTAGGTTCGTTATTCAATATATCCATCGATTTATTAGTTTATCTCATGTCTGTCAACTTACAATGTCTGTATTTGCAATGCAAACTAATTCAAATATTAAAATGAAATAAAAAAAATTATAGAAAAAGTTGTTTTAAAGCTTGATTTTAAAAATGAGCTTTATTAAATGACACCTTTACTTATTTAGGCATATTTGAAGTTCTAATTATTCCCACTTTTTGTTATTGGAAACCCACAATTCTAATGGAAAAGTAATTAAAACATTTTTTTATCAGTATCCCAGTTTTAAATATCCAAAAAACAAGTTAGAAAATGAGCTTGAGAATAAATGACTGCCATTTAACTTAACAATGTTCTTGGAAATTGAACTCACAACATTAAAAGATACATCATTTGTGAATAAGTATATTTTTGTTGAATCTAGACAACACTAAAGTCTTACACTAGGTGAGCAAACACTTTTCAAAGTCAAGAGTTTCTCATCTCGGTGTAGATTTGGGTTGAACTAGTTCAACATCTTGAATCCCACTTCGCGCTAAATACCCTTAAAATCCACAATTATCAAAGAAACCTTTCAGCTTTTCGTCGACAAAGAACCACCTGAAATATCCTTTCAGGTTTTACTTTACTTCCACGGACTTGCTTCACACTTCTGGAGACGACTCGAATTCCTCCAAGGCCGTTCTTGACAGCCATTACTGCTCTTTTGCTGATCGGCAGCGGAGGGCCTATTTATTGTTTTAATGGCAGCTACTTCAGTATTCTCGGGGCTGCTGCTGATCTCTTTAGCAACATTAAATCATGAAAAATAAAAACCCAGATAGCCAAAGGACACGGCCGGGCAGTAAAGAGGAAACATAAAAAGGGACAACATTAATGGAGGGGCTAATAAACTCTAAGTGTCCTACAATGATGCGAGGGACTTTGGGTTGAAATATTAGAAGCTGTTTAAAGATGCAGGAGGTGATTTCTGTGTGTCTTTTAATGTTATTGACTCGCTGGGAATCCTGCAGAAATATGTGATGGATGCTTTCATTTAATTTGGCCGCAGACCAAGAGGGACAGAAGACGCTCGGGGTCGAGGCTACCATCAAAAAACGTAAATGAGATTCTGCTGTACATTAAAACTTTTAATTAAGTGTCCGAACAGTTTTGATCTGTCATTTTGTTTGATTTTTAACGTTTTGAACTGAAATAATTAGGGATGAAAATTATTCAGATTTAAAAACCCTGTAAGATTTGAAAACAATCTTTTTAGCTCCCCCTGGTGTCAAAGCTGGAGTTGCCAATTTACTACTGTTCTTCTGGTTAGTAATATGCAGGTGAAGCTTCATGAAGCAGTGTCATGTTGTTTAGAGGTCAGTAGGTGGCGCCATCGCTTCAAAAATGATGTGATGTTTCACTAGAACAACATCATGAAGCTTCATCAGACCATCACAACAAAATAGAGGATCTTATGTGAGTTTCTCTTCTCAGTTTTCTCTTGTTTTATTTTCCTTGTAGCATTAAAAAGTCAATACGAGATTCAGAAAATCAAGAAATAAATCCCACAAAGATTTTAGTTTACAGCATCAGGCGAAAAATAAAAATACATATATAATAATATACTATATCTCAATATTGTCTTTGTCCCACTGATGGAAAGTATTGATACCTTGACAAAGCTTTATGAAGCAGTGTCATGTTGTTGAGAGGTCAGTAGGTGGCGCCATCAGTCAAAGTAAAATAGTGCAGAGACCACCATCTAGTGGGTTCTGAAAATAACGACACTGCTTCATGAAGCTTCATCAGACCATCACCAATGGAAAGCAGTTTAGTGGTCACATGACACTAGAGAAAAACATCCCTCAGATTTAAGGTAGTTCTACCAAATGACCGTTCTAAATAAAGAAAAATAACTTTACGCATTGTTGCTTTAAAGGGCAACGAATGTGTAGATCGAGTGTCTCTTAAATTGATCTTGGAATGATAGATAAAATTAACCATATTCTCTGGCCATAAAACTTGTCTTCCTTGAGAGTTTCTAGCAAGTCATTAGTCCAGCAGTGCTGGCATTGCACCTCGCTCTCCTACACACTTGTGTGCATACACAGTGTTAATGCTGACTAGCCGAGGAATCAGTGCTGAGGTCTAGATTGAAAATATGATGTGTGGTAATGCATTCAGAACCCGGGTCGAGGCCGGTCCTCTCCTAC
Source organism: Callionymus lyra (assembly GCF_982586985.1). Lineage (NCBI taxonomy): Eukaryota > Metazoa > Chordata > Actinopteri > Syngnathiformes > Callionymidae > Callionymus > Callionymus lyra. The sequence continues at coordinate 16,748,941 of NC_141830.1, forward strand.
TCAGTGAGCCAGCAGTGAGAACACCAGCGCCGATGTGGGGGAGCAGGGAAAAAGCCGAGCACATTAGAGTGGCTGAGTAATGAGGACCGCGGTTCTGTAGTCACCCACACTGAGGCCGGTGTGTGTGCGAGTCAGACTCCAGCAGAGTGGTACCGGCGCTGGTCCCTCCTGACGGGGTTGCAGTGTGAAGTGCAGAACTGTTCGACACAGATTCCAGCTGCTGCTGCCCTCTGTTCTAATGACACCACGACACGTGAGCGTTCGGTCTCAGGACACCAGTTGAACTTTTCTGTCTCTTTTCGGTACTCCAGGCAATTTTACCTTTTCCCTAATTCATCCTTCCAATGATGCCTTGTTACTATGTCAGAGTAAGAACAAAAAACACACTTGAATATCAAACGTTGTACGGCCACATAAAAGAATGGCTAAGTGTGTCTCGATGTAAGTAGTGATGGTCTGATGAAGCTTCATGAAACAGTGTCATGTTGTTCAGAGGTCAGTAGGTGGCGCCATCACTTGAAAAATAACGCGATGTTTCATTAGAACAGTTGTTCAAAACAAAGGAAAAGAGTGCAGAGATCGCCATCTAGTGGACTCTGAAAATGATGACACTGCTTCATGAAGTTTCATCAGACCATCACTACTCATAAGGTGAGAGTAAAACTACACGTATAAGATGTTCTTATCTATTAACTTATTTGTTGTCGTTTTTGACCTTGAACCTCCAAATAAATGGAAACAAGATAATTCATATATACACTTCTTTTGGTATACCCAGCTTATATCCATTTTATTCTGTCCTTGTTCCAAAAATATTCATATAAAAAATCGAAATAAACAGATTTTTTCATCTTCTGACAGTCAATCACAACATTCGCAACATTTGCCTAAATGCCACCATGTGTGTCGAACCTTTGCCGAACTCTACTCTACACCTTGAAGTACCTTGAAGTGTTTACATGCCTCGCTTAATAAAAAACAAACAACAAAAAACATAAAGACAAGAAGTATAAATATAGCTGCTGATGTCCATTGATAAGTGAATCTTTCTGGTAGCGTTTGCTGATGAAGCTTCATGAAACGACATTTTTTTTTTAACGCTGAGTAGGTGGTGCCTTCAGGTTAAAAATAACGTAAGCTTTAATCACGAATGTGCGGTCAGGGGAGGCAGGAGAGACAGTGCCTCACCTGTCAATGCGCAATCCATCACAAACTGTGTTGATACATGCAATTGATGCGCACCTGTTGCTGTAATCTCTAAATGTTGCCAATATAATGCTCACAGTTACGTTTATTTGCCTTGATTTTCCACAGTCTGGCTGCTGTCTTTAACGTTTATGTTTGTAAGAATCTTATTTAGTTTTGCTGATCGGAAATACAACCGCTGTGAAAAGTTGGAGGCACACACTAATGTTAGAAACTAGGAAAATGTTGTCGGAACATGATCTGGAGCTTGTAATCCATGCGTTTGTTTCTTCTCATCTGGACTATTGTAACAGTTTGTTTTCATGTCTTAACAAGAAGGATCTGTCTCGCCTGCAGTTGATTCAGAACTCTGCAGCGAGAATTCTGACCCGCTCTAGTAGAAGAACTCACATTTCTCCGATCCTTAAAACTCTTCACTGGCTTCCAGTTTCTTTCAGGATCAACTTTAAAATTCTGGTTCTTACTTTCAGATCTATTCATGGTCAGGCTCCTCCTTACATCACTGATCTGATCCAGCCTTACACCCCAGCTCGACTCTGAGGTCTGTGGATCAGAATCTACTGATGGTTCCACGCACACGGTTCAGGACCAGAGGAGAGAAATCCTTCCAGGCTGTTGCTCCTAATCTTTGGAACGATCTTCCTCTCTCTTTGCGCTTGATGGAGTCTACTGACTCCTTTAAGAAACATCTTAAGACGTTTTTATTTGTTCAGGCTTTTTCCTGATTTTCTGGAACTCTTGTGTTGTTCTCAGTATTATCTTGATCTTTAAAGTATATACTTTATTGAATTTTGTTTTGTTTGTTTAAGCGCTTTGTGACCCTGGTCTGGAAAAACACTATATAAATACAAATTACTTACTTACTTACTTGTTGAGAAATTATTCATTAAATCATATATTTTTTAACCTCCATATGTGTGTCAAGAATGCTGTTGAGATATAAAATAACCAGTAGCCAATTGAATAAGCTTCTCTTTTGGGTTCATATACTTGTAAGTCGGACACTAAAGGAGTCAGTGCCTCACCAACCATGAACCTCACCGCACGTCACTAGCTTTAATAGAAATAGATTAGACAGTAGTGATGCTCTGATGAAGCTTCATGAAACAGTGTCATGTTGTTTAGAGGTCAGTAGGTGGCGCTATCACTTAAAAATATAAGATGTTTCATTAGAACAGTTTTTCAAAACAAAGGAAAATAGTGCAGGGACAGCCATCTAGTGGACTCTAGAAAATAATGATACTCCTTCATGAAGCTTCATCAAACCATCACTACTTGTTCTAGAGCTATTTCCTATATTTATTTGTGTTTAACAGCACATTGTAATTGTATATTAATTGAATAAATGAAAGGGAAAATTTAATAAAAATAAACTTAAAAAAAAAAGTTTGGTGACTGTTGTGTCCTCAGAAGAACGTGTTTGAATATATTGGAGTTAACTCACAAGACGGTGGGCGTTCTGTGACGGACAACATTTCCGTAGAAGAAGTGTGACAGAGGGGTGACTGCATCCTGTTTTGGTGAGTGGGCTTGTGGGTGGTGGTTGCGAGAACAGAAACATGCTGGCAAGGAGAGGTAGGTTTCTATACTGTGGGGGAATAATAAATGGATACATCAAAGTTTCCTTCACATTTTTAAAAGCAGTGTAGAGTAAGTGGGGAGATGTTCATGAATATCTTACATGTCGCAGAGATTCAAGGCTGATGTATGTATTGAATTTTTATAAATGTTTCCGCATTATCAACTGAATTATTTTAATATACGTCTTTTTTAAATTTATATTAAAGCCTTAATATGTAAGGTTTTGACATGTTTTTATTATTGTTTTTAATTCATTTTTTACTCAAATATGCACTGAATTAAAATAGTAAAGGGTAACAGGAACATTAAATGACAAATAAACGATTCATATGTAAGATAAAAAGTGTCAATTAAAGACGTAGTAATTGAATTAAGTAAGCTATATATTGAAACCATTCTGACTGCGTCTTTGTTTTCCTCGGCTAGATAAATACCTGTTTATCAACAGTAAACAACAACAAACATGAGCAATGTTGTCGCGAACACACATGAAGCCTTGACTTTTTCTTTCTTTTGTTTGGACAGTACGATTCAAAAGTCGCAAGTTTTTTTTATCTAAACAGTCGTCAATGATTTTTTTTTGGTTTTCTGAAGCCAAAAACTTTTGCCGATGTCTACTTTTAAGAGGGATTTTATGGATTCCATATAACTTCTTCACGCACACACACACAAACATACGCACACTGGCACACACGCACAAACAGACGCACAGAACACCAACACACACAAAGTCATGTATATGTAAAGTATTTGATTACTGTAGCTGTCACACTGACCTTCAATTCTTTTCTGCTTCTTCTCTTTCAGTTGTAACTGACAATGAATCACAGATATAGTTAATTGGATTCTTCAAACTGAGAAGGAGACGCTGAACGTTGATGCCACGATGTACACAAGGCCGTAACAAACTCTCTGTCTGTGTGTACTTATGTTTGCCTGTGTGTACTTTTATTTGCCTTTGCATTCCTCTGTGTGCCAGTGTATCCTTGTGTGTGTCTGTGTGTACTTATGTTTGCCTGTGTGTACTTTTATCTGCCTTTGCATTCCTCTGTGTGCCAGTGTGTACTTGTGTGTGCCTGTGTGTACTTGTGTGTGCCTGTGTGTTCTTGTGTGTGCCCGTGTACTTGTGTGTGCCTGTGTGTGCGTGTGTGCCTGTGTGTACTTGTGTGTGCCCGTGTGTACTTGTGTGTGACTGTGTGTGCGTGTGTGCCTGTGTGTACTTGTGTGTGCCTGTGTGTATTTGTGTGTGCCTGTGTGTACTTGTGTGTGTGCCTGTGTACTTGTGTGTGCCTGTGTGTACTTGTGTCTGCCTGTGTGTACTTGTGTGTGCCCGTGTGTACTTGTGTGTGCCTGTGTGTGTCTGTGTGTACTTGTGTTTGCCAGAGTTTCCGTGTGTGTATTTGTGTGTGCCTGTGTGTACTTGTGTGTGCCGGTGTGTACTTGTCTGTGCCTGTGTGTACTTTTGTGTGCCTGTGTGTATTTGTGTGTGCCTGTGTGTTCTTGTGTGTGTCTGTGTACTTTTGTGTGCCAGTGTGTACTTGTGTGTGCCTGTGTGTACTTGTCTGTGCCTGTGTGTACTTGTGTGTGCTGGTGTGTATTTGTGTGTGCCTGTGTGTACTTTTGTGTGCCTGTGTGTATTTGTGTGTGACTGTGTGTTCTTGTGTGTATCTGTATACTTATGTGTGCCAGTGTGTACTTGTGTGTGCCTGTGTGTACTTGGGTGTGTCTGTGTAGGTGTGTTGGCAGTGTGTGTCTGTGTGTACTTGTGTTTGCCGGTATGTGCCTCTGTGTACTTGTGTGTATTAATGTGTGCCTGTGTGGGGGTGTGTTTGTCTGTGTGTACTTTCATGTGCCTGTGTTTTTCTCTGTTTGCCCGTGTGTATGTGTGTGTGCTGTGTATACTTGTGGGTGCCCGTGTGTGTCTGTGCATACTTGTCTGCCGGTATGGGCCTGTTTGTACTTGTGTGTGCCTGTGTGTACTGATGTATTACTGTGTACTTGTGATGGCAGTGTGTGTGTACTTGTGTGCCGGTATGTGCCAGTGTGTACCTGGGTGTGCCTGTGTGTACTTGTGTATGCCTGTGTACTTGTGTTGGCAGTTTGTGTGTGTGCGTGTGTGTGCGTGTGTGTGAGTGTTTGTGTGTGTGTGTGTGTACTTGTGTGCCGGTATGTGCCAGTGTGTACTTGTGTATGCCTGTGTACTTGTGTTGGCAGTTTGTGTGTGTGCTTGTGTGTGACTGTGTGTGTGTGTGTGTGTACTTGTGTGCCGGCATTTGCCAGTGTGTACTTGGGTGTGCATGTGTACTTGTGTATGCCTGTGTACTTGTGTTGGCAGTTTGTGTGTGTGCTTGTGTGTGAGTGTGTGTGTGTGTGTGTGTACTTGTGTGCCGGTATGTGCCAGTGTGTACTTGTGTATGCCTGTGTACTTGTGTTGGCAGTTTGTGTGTGTGCTTGTGTGTGAGTGTGTGTGTGTGTGTGTGTACTTGTGTGCCGGCATTTGCCAGTGTGTACTTGGGTGTGCCTGTGTGTACTTGTGTATGCCTGTGTACTTGTGTTGGCAGTTTGTGTGTGTGCTTGTGTGTGAGTGTGTGTGTGTGTGTGTGTGTGTGTACTTGTGTGCCGGCATTTGCCAGTGTGTACTTGGGTGTGCCTGTGTGTACTTGTGTATGCCTGTGTACTTGTGTTGGCAGTTTGTGTGTGTGTGTGCGTGTACTTGTGTGCTGGTATGTGCCTGTGTGTACTTGAGTATTCTCCAGTGTGTGTGTGTGCCTGTGAGGGCATGTTTATTGCAAAATAACCTGAAATTACACATCTGCACCAACATCTAGCCACACACACACACACACACACACACACACACACACACACACACACACACACACACACACACACACACACACACACACACACACACACACACACACACACACACACACACACACACACACACATTGGGAACGCAGCATGCGGCTCCTGGGTGTTTTGCAGGTTGGATTCCCACCGATGCTTTCTGTGGCTGCACTATTGTTATTTAAATGTAGAGGACGATCAGCAGCAAAGCATTAATGGCATCCTCAGCAGCGTGGATGCAACACACACGCACATACACACACACACCCCCCTCCTCCCCCCCCCCCCACACACACACACCTGAAGTCACACATGGAGGCCAGTCTCCGTGATGCACCTTGAAGGCTTACAAGAGTAACAAAACACCACGCAAAGGATTCCAGTGATTTCGCCAGATAAGTCGGCGACCTTTGACCCCTGTGTTGCTGCCTAAAAAAAACTAGCTTCTCTAATTAAACTTTTTTTGTCGCCTCTGATTCGAAGCTTGTCCCCTCGAGTCGGAAGAAAGTTGCAGGAGCGGATCGCTGCGGCGATGTTTAGGTCTGTCAAGGCCAATCTTAGCCGAGGTGGAAATACCTGTTGTGATGGTCGTGATTGAAACTGGCGAAGACCTTCCCCCCACCAGCCCGACACTGTGGGATCAAATGGGATTAGACAGGCACCTCTGGCCATTAACACTTGATCCTCACCTGCTCTTAACGGCCGCGCTGGTGGAAGTGTCGCCTCCGAACTAATCTTGGGTTCACACCCCAAGCGTGGCGTGTTGTTCTTCAGGATAAATGGAGGTGGGCTCGTGTAAAAACCTTGTCCAAAAAAATGATGAAGAAGACGTTATGGCCAACGATGCTGGTTAGGCCGAACGATCAACGCTCAACCACAAATAGATAAAGATTACAGTAGAGTTACAGGGACGATGGTGTACATTTTTTAAAAGCAGTTTTTGACTCTAATACACACTACATCAACACTAGTTTTCACGCTGTTAACATTAATACAGAAAAATATCTGTTCCCTTTTTTCCTGAAAATGTATGAATTAATTTTTCACTTTTAAACGTTTTATTTATTTGATGATGTCATGTTTCTCATGATGATCTCTGAAGAACCATAATAACTCTACATAGGAATGTGTCTCTCCAGAGCTGATGTGCCATAGATAGTATTTCCGTCCAGGTGGAATTAAAATGAAAGAATCCTTATTTAAATAAGGTTTTCTTGTAACTCAAATGCATCTGGTCTGGTCTCTAGAATAGTATTTTTGTGTCATTATTATCATTTTTTAATACTTTTGGGGCGTTAGACTTTTAACTTTTTCAAGATGAGTTTTGAGTGGGTTTACTTTTTTTTTTTTTTTTTTTTAAGAATGTCAATACTTCGTACACCCCCACAGGGGGATCAGGGGTTAAGAACCTGTGTGGAATATGTAGTTTTTTTTAATGATTTGTTTTCTGAATATACGTTCGGTAGAATAATCTTCTGACTGTTTTTTTTTTAAATTTAGAATCAAATCGAATTACAATAATATTAACACTACTTCTCCTCCTCTTCCTACTACTCCTCCTCCTACTACTACTACCACTATAATATATCATGCTACTGGTTCTGTCAATTGACAGTAACAATTTCCTTCCATGTGAAGTTAGTGAATAGCAATGCAGATTCCAGTGCCTTATATCGTTTTGTCTAACAAACCTTCAACATGTATTTAAAAAAAAATAAACAGTCATGACAGTGATTCAAAGCAGTCTCTTTCAGATCGGATCTCAGTTGGCAAAGCCCCTCACAGAAAATTTAGCCCCAAAATTATAGGGACAGAAAACACGTTACGATTGACTATATGTGGCCACAATGAATTCATTTATTTCAAAGGAAAAACTGTAAATGTATTTTTCCAAATGTTGGAATAAAACCAAAAGCCTTTTTAGACACATTTTGATTTCATTACTTACACAACCATTGGCCGGTGTTTAACTTTGTTTATCTTACTTTTCCTTTTTTTTAATGAGAAAATAAAACTTATAGAAGTTTTCCTTCCTTGTGTAGCTTCTTGGCAGAGGTATTAACTGTCTCATTATTTTATAAATTATATCTGATCAAAATGGTCTTGACAATATGCAGCCATAATATAATTCTTAAGAAACATAAATACATGTCTTGCTAAGGAACGAAACAACAAAAATACTTCTTGGATTCATTTTGCGTTCTCTCATTTCAATACCATTAGCTGGTGTTTTGTATTTTTTCTTTTTTGCCATGAAAATACAAAACTTGGCAGATGTATGAACTTTTTCCATTCCTTTGTTAATTCATAATATTTAACTGAAAATGGTAATGATGGTCTGATGAAGCTTCATGAAGCTTCATCCGATATTTAATTGGGTTTTGACATAATCTTTTATTTGAAAAATGTTTGTCGTAGAAAATGTAAGAGGTAAGATTATCAATCTGGTAATCAAGGTAAAAGTTAACAAATCAAATCCCTTCAAATGTATTTACAGTGTCGAATCATAACAAAGTCATCTCCACGCTAGTGATGGTCTGATGAAGCTTCATGAAGCAGTGTCACTATTTTCAGAGTCCACTAGATGGCAGTCTCTCTTCCTTTGTTTTGAATACTTGTTGTAATGAAACATCCTTTTTAAAGTGATGGCGCCACCTACTGACCTCTGAACAACATGACACTGCTTCATGAAGTTTCATCCCACCATCACTAAAAAATGGTTTTGCTGCAGAATTGTACTACATATTCTCAACTTTAAATGAAAAAGCTCTGGACAGTTGTAATTTCTACCGAAGCTGAAAGTGCGCACGCATAATTGTGTAACGCTACCAGCCCTAGCGGTTCACACTGCGACCCTCAAAGAATCAACACAAATTCAAATCAGATACAAATGAGGAGATGAGCTTTGCTTGCCTTTATTGTGCTCTGTGTTCGTGTTCTTTATGTTTACATGTCAGCGAATACATCTTAATTCGAGCGGGTTCCCGGCGAGTACGGATCTGCATTTTTAGTTTTTTGTTGTGTGTGCACAAGTGCAGTTGTGTGTGTCTCTCTGCAGAGTGTTGTCAGAAGTGATCCCATTTTCATTACTCACTGGCTCAAAGAAGGAGGTGAGGCCCTGGCGTGCAGCAGTGATAAATGCATTACCCCAATAAACCCTGTCTCCACTGAGGTGCTGAATGCTGACACGCGCTCACGGAGGGATGGAGAAAGTGCATGCTGGCTCGCAATACAGAAAAGGATGGATAGATAAAGGTAGTAAAGAGACAATCAAATAGGGAAGAACAGACAGTGACAGGTGAGAGGAGATGAGAGAGAAAAGAAACAACAGAGATGAGAGGAACGGGGGAGGGCAGAGGGGATCGCGGAAAAGAAAAGAGTGACAGGTGCTCTGAGGAAAACAGGGCGACAGGAAGGAGAGAAGACGGGAGGAAAGAAGGCAGACAGGAACCGGGAGGGAGGAAGCTGGAGGATGGTGTGCAAGCGACAGAAGGTTTGGGGTAGAAGAGGGGCGAGAATGGCTGAGCAGGAATTAGGGGTTGGGGTCTCATAGTGGGAGCGAAGGTGTGTGGGTGGAGGGATGGAGCGAGAGAAGGGGGTGGAAGGAGGTGAAGGATCATTGGTGTCCGGCCGGGCCTCTTATGCTGCCCCTCATGAGAGCTGCAATGGTCCGTTACAAAGAGTGGTCTTGAAGAAAAGAGAGTATTTGTGTTAGTAAAAAAGTATTTTATTGAACAGAAAATCATCACTTTTTGTATATTTAATTTTTATTTTAAATACTATGTTAATTAAAAGTTTTGATAAATGCTCACATACTCAGAGTTGCATTGTCAGTTTATTAATATGTCTGAACCACGAAAATACTGCCATAAAAGGGGGATTTGAGAACTACAATTAAATATGGACTGTAGTATTTAGAGCGGCTTGAACAGCTTGTTAATAAAAACACATTTATTGTATCGGTAAGATGTTTTTATAAAAATGATTCTTATTCGTACGATGAAAAGAGCCAAAACACAAATAAATGCATATTTTATTAGTCCACTAGATGGCGGCCTCTGCACTATTTTTATTTTGTTTTGACCAAATCACATAATTTTTTTAAGTGATGGCGCCACCTACTGACCTCTAAACAACATGACACTGCTTCATGAAGCTTCATCAGACCATCACTAGTCATCCGATATTTAATTGGGTTTCGACATAATCTTTTATTTGAAAAATGTTTGTCGTTGAAAATGTAAGAGGTAAGATTGTCATTCTGATAATCAAGGTAAAAGTTAACAAATCAAATCCCTTCAAATGTATTAACAGTGTCGAATCATAACAAAGTCATCTCCAAGCTAGTGATGGTCTGATGAAGCTTCATGAAGCAGTGTCATTATTTTAAGAGTCCACTAGATGGCACTATTTTCCATTGTTTCGAACAACTGTTCTGATGAAACACCATTTTGAATGTGATGGCGCCACCTACTGACCTCTAAACAACATGACTGCTTCATGAAGCTTCATCAGCACATACTCAAAATAAAGTTTAAGTAAAACTATATTGGAGAAAGAGCAACTTTGCAACTTCCTTTTACATGGCAGAAACCTTGAGCAGAACCAGACTCAGTGTTGAGGGACCAGCTGGGAGGTTGGAATATATAAACACTTTTATTTGACATAAACATCACAGTTGTGCAGGCCAATAGGTTACATTTTTTAACTGACACATGTGTTGTCATTTCTCGGAATATTGTGAATATTTATGTTGTGTTTTTGTAAAAACGCATCCTAATGACCACTTCCTTCCTGCTTCCTGGCTGGCGTTCCTTAGAAAACGCCTCCCGATCTGGTACCTCTGGTAATGAGGTGGAGCGGATCAGAAGCCGGAGTGGAGTGGACCCGGGCAGGTTTTTGACTGTACACGTCAGGGTCAGGGCCTCCCTCATTAGCTGACATCACAGTGACATCACACGTGAGCCGGCAAATTAACAATCGGCGAAAAAAAAAACCTCGGCGAAAAGAGCGAGAGGGCTTTAAAAAAAAAAAAAAAAAAATCTGTTTAGGAATTCTCGTGGAATGATGGCGGGAGCCGGAATAAAGAAGGGCGAGAAAAGCAAGAGGCCGGGGAGACGGGGCGGGGTATGGGGCCGAATACAATTAAAAGGGGAGCAAGGGAGTCAAGGGGACTGACCTGGTGATGGGAGCAAGAGAGGGGGGTGCAGCTCGCAGACACGTGCACCACATAATGAAAGGTTCAACTTTTTCGGAGTCGGGGTTGCATACCAAACACTTGCCCTCCTAGTGGTGAGAGGGGGAGAGAGCAAAAGAGAGAGAGAGGGACGGAGACAACCTGAATAAAAGAGGCAAAGGCGAAGGAGAGACTTAACGAGGGACAAGGGAAGGGACGGATCATGGGAGGGACAAACCATGCCCAACAAGAGGGGAGGCTTGAGACGGGAGGAAGGGGGACGAGAGGGCCCCCACGATGTGGCTGCCATGGGGGCCATGAGTGACAGAAATTAATAATTAGTGACAATGATTGACAGCGCTCCCTCCATCTGCGGCTCGCCCGCCGCCTTAACAACGCCTTGCCTCCGCCGGCGACCGCGGGCACAATGAGCTCCGGAGGGATTGTGGGAAGACGCACATGATTGACATCTGCCTCCTAGAGAGGCACGGTAGGCAGAGGGGTGGGCAGAAGGAGAGGGAAAAGGAAAAGGGGGGAGAGTGAAAGAGTGGCGGATGGAAGAGAGACGGAAGGAAGGAAGGGAGCGGGTAAAAAAAAAAGGGGGCGAGAAAACCGGGGCGTTTACCAGGGGATGGGAGCGGCGGTCAGACAAAAGCTGTCATCTCGTCTGTTATCGTCCACACTTCCTTGGGTCCATCACACCATCACGGGAAGAGAGAGATGAAATAAAGAGGAGGGAATCTGAAGAAGGGTTTCTGTGGGGGGAGCTACTGGAATAGCTGGTACACAACAATCGGCAGAAGATTTGTCTGGCAGCTTCACTAGTGTTAGTTATCTGGACTGTCTCTCTGTCTTCCTGTCAGCTGAGGCACCAGGACTGAGTCTTAGCCTCAGTCGTTTAACAGCCTTCAGCCTTTAGTGCGAATCATTATATCATCATTATATATAACAATAAGAGTCAGAATCAGGTGCATCATTTATTAGTAATATTTGAGCACGATATAGTCTCTCGCTTACGAAACCCTTAAATACTGTAACCTAAGTCAAATGATAATAAAAATCCATGTTTGCTACAGAGTAGGCGTTTAATTATAGTTACAGAAAACTTAACAGAACGAGACTCAAACCATTTTTTTCATTTGATTATAGAAATGAGATGAAGCTGTTTCCATATGAATAAGAACTTTCAAATGATACCAGTTTTCAATCAGATTAATCAGATGAATTTCGATTAATAACTATTAAAGTATAAATTGTAATTTTCTTTTTGTATACTTTTGCATGACAAAAATCAGGAAAACAAAACACATTTTAAAAATATATCAACAAAAACTGTATACCGTTTTCCCATAGTGCTTCAAGGAAGAATGTCAGCACGACAGGAGAGTTTTTGCCTGAAATTTTAGTTTTTGTTGCGAGAATCGCTGAAGTTTCAAAACCCGCTGATACTTATGCTCTGAGCCCAACTTTACACGTGGTCTGTGCTCTACTTGCAGCGAGCCTCAGCAGAGATGGTGTCCTGCTATACTGACACAGTTTAACCCTTGTGTTATCTCAGGCCTGAAAATAAATGTGTTTTGTGGTATCCCTTGTGTCGTCTCTGGGTCAAGGTGAACGACCTCCCTTCACCTTGACCTCCACCCACAACATACAAACACATTTGTTTTTGAGCCTTCGGGTCACCTTGACCCTGAGATAACACAAAGGGGTAATTGCAAAAATATGTTAAAATGTAAACTACAATAATAAGTAATGTCATTTTAGTAACAAAATGTACCAGACATTGGGACATTTTTCATAAACAATGTTTTTTCTGTCATTTGTGACTTTTACTAAATACTTTTAATTATTATTCTTATATTGAGACTTTTTTTAAACACTCTTTCCCTCTGGTTAGCCTCTTCTTTTCATCCTTCCCCGAACCATGCCAGGCCCATTTTCGTCTACCCTGACATGTCCGGGGCTTAATGTGCTTCAGTACGACTTAATCGCGGCGCCGGGTCTCCAAGGCTTACTGCCGCGCCGTGATACAAAGTACACTATTTACCTCAGGGCCTCGCAGAGAATGGGCTCGCAACAGAGCGCAGCCAAATCCGGTGGGGAATCAGTTTCACATCATAACACATTATTGATTTTTTTTATTTTTTTTTTAAAACAGGCTTTAAAAAAAAATAAAGCTCAACTCTCGCTTCCTATCTTTGAGTCTGAAAGAGAGACAGGGATGGAGTTTAGGTTTCTTCGACACAAATTACCATTGACAGATTTTCATTTTCAAATGTTTGAAGTTGTGGAGCGCACAATTGTCACTTAAACCCCTATGTTACCCCAGGGTCAAGGTGACCCGAAGGCCCGAAAACAAGGGTCACCTTGATCCTTAGATAAGACAAGGGTTAAGAAAATTCTTATAGAACATTAATATTAAAACACATATTTTCTGAAATACAAAATAATACATATAAATATTGTTAATAGAATAATAAGAATAATCCTGTACAAAAATAGCTGTTTGTATACGTATATATATAAATATTATTAGTTAATCACTTGATTTTTATATTAAATAAGGGAAAGTAAAGTAATATATTAAGATTAGAAATTAAGTGTTTTCAGACCACCTACTTTGGAACCATTTAACATGTGTTCAATAAAATGTTACGTTACATTTTGATTGTGCAGACTATTTTTTGGTTTCAGAAAATTACTTTTAACACCAGGTTTAAGGAAATGCTTATAGAACATGAATATTAAAACAAATTTCAAAAGCAGGTGTTCTAGATACTCACTTCATTATTACCATCTTCCGATTTGAAGTTAAGTTTTGTAATCTTTTTGTAGTGCAAATATATTATTTTATTTTCCATTTTCTAATGTAAAAATCTAGTAATTCATTGACAGTGGCTATATTTTTCCAAGATACATTTTCAACTGCATAGGGATTATTTTTGAATGTACATATTTAAAGCTCTCCTTGTCTAAAATTATCTCTGCTTTTCTGTTCTCCACTTTATTTAGCTTCAAACGCATTAGTCTGATAACACGACACAAAGTCAACAGACGGCTTCAGAACGCGTGGAGTTGACAGCTGGTAACTGCAGGGCCCAGCAGGTGCGGCGTGTATATGTGTGTGCGCCTGTTTGTTTGGCCCCCAGAGGAGCCCTGACTCATGGCCAGAGAGGCCGGCAGAGGTGAGTGTCTGTCTCTGTATGCAGCATGTAACCGGGGCCGGGGCTGACTGGGTAGCCTGGAGTTGAGTTCACATCAGCTTCAGTGATTGATTTGAATCGGCCTGGACGTGGGGTGACGTGTTGCCTTTGGTCACTACCTTTGACTACCTTCATTACGTCAATAAAACCCCTCAGCCCTGTTTTTGTTTATTTATTTATTTGGTAAACTTAAAAAGAAGTTGACTTCAATTTTGATCGATATTTAATTCGTCCAGATAGTGCTTCTCTTTCCTGAATCTCCCATTTTTAATCACAGCCTCACAGAACTGTTGGCCTAATAAGTAATTTATCCTTAATTCCCATTATAAGTAGCTGTAACCCTCTTCAAATAACTATAATAATTGCAATATTAATATTATAATATTCATTAACCTTCTTAATCCTGGTTTTGTGTCTGAGTTCCAAAAAATAAATGTGTTTGTGGTATCCCTTGTGTTGTCTCTGGGTCGAGATGAACGAACTCCCTGGCTTCCAAAAAATACATATGCAGTGGTGGAGATCGTTCATCTTGACCCAGAGACAACACAAGGGATACCACAAACAGATTTGTTTTTCGACCACCAGGTCACAGTGAATCAGAGATAACACAAGAGTTTAATATAAGGTAACAACACATTAAAACAGGGTTTTTAATAATGCATCCAAAGAGCAATTAATAAAGCAACTAATTTCATATTTACCAAAGTGACTGTTACCATATCAAGACGAATAAACTTTAGTTTTACTGTTTTGAAACTGTCTTTATAATGGTTTACAGCCTAAATCTATTGTCCTTATCTGAGATTAAACAGTGTCATTACTGACACGTGCGTTGCAGAGCGTCTTCCCAAAAATAAAATAAAATTATATATGAAAAGATAGATTAATTGATATAAAAAGATAAACTTCTACAATAATATATAAACTGCGTAACAAGATAAATGATCAACGTATCATGTTAGCAATACAACGAAACCCTGCTGTTGCTCTTGCTTTTAATACATATACTCAGTAAACCAGTTAAGAAAGTTAAAAAACTGTGAGTAACGAACACGGGAAAACACATCTCCCTCAAAAGAAAGTGACTAAAAACGTCTGTGACCCAATTTCAAGTCCAAACTAAATGTATATATACCATACTATAACAGGAAGTACAAGCCTGACTGCGATATTGTCTTTAATTCTTAGAGGCTGGATCCATCTTAAATACCTCTGTAGTTTGTCCTCCTTAAACAAAAATCCCCATCAGTTTTACTGTCTTTTGAGGTCCCTGTTGAGTGTTTACTTAAAGTGTGTATTTATCTTATCTTAAAAAATCTTTTTAGGGTATAATGTCAACATGAACATGAATCTACTTTGATTCTGAGTAAACCATTACAAATAAAAGACGTTTTAAACAACTCTGTCCATCACTTTTGATGCCAAATTGTTGAGTTTTTTTGAAATACGCACATACGCACTGGTCCAAAATAAAATATAGTAAACTATAACTTAAGTCATAGTGAAATGTTATTTACCAAAGTGACTATTAATATATCAAGACGAATAAACTTTAGTTTTACTGTTTTGAAACTGTCTTTATAATGGTTTACAGCCTAAATCTTTTGTCCTTATCTTAGATTAAACAGTGTCATTACTGACACATGCGTTGCAGAGCGTCTTCCCAAAAATAAAATAAAAATTATATATGAAAAGATAGATTAATTGATATAAAAAGATAAACTTCTACAATAATATATAAACTGCGTAACAAGACAAATGATCAACGTATCATGTTAGCAATACAACGAAACCCTGCTGTTGCTCTTGCTTTTAATACCTATACTCAGTAAACCAGTTAAGAAAGTTAAAAAACTGTGAGTAACGAACACGGGAAAACACATCTCCCTCAAAAGAAAGTGACTAAAAACGTCTGTGACCCAATTTCAAGTCCAAACTAAATGTATATATACCATACTATAACAGGAAGTACAAGCCTGACTGCGATATTGTCTTTAATTCTTAGAGGCTGGATCCATCTTAAATACCTCTGTAGTTTTTCCTCCTTAAACAAAAATCTCCATCAGTTTTACTGTCTTTTGAGGTCCCTGTATAAGTGTTTACTTAAAGTGTGTATTTATCTTATCTTAAAAAAATCTTTTTAGGGTATAATGTCAACATGAACATGAATCTACTTTGATTCTGAGTAAACCATTACAAATAAAAGACGTTTTAAACAACTCTGTCCATCACTTTTGATGCCAAATTGTTGAGTTTTTTTGAAATACGCACATACGCACTGGTCCAAAATAAAATATAGTAAACTATAACTTAAGTCATAGTGAAATGTTATTTACCAAAGTGACTATTACCATATCAAGACGAATAAACTTTAGTTTTACTGTTTTGAAACTGTCTTTATAATGGTTTACAGCCTAAATCTATTGTCCTTATCTTAGATCAAACAGTGTCATTACTGACACGTGCATTGCAGAGCGTCTTCCCAAAAATAAAATAAAAATGATATATGAAAAGATAGATTAATTGATATAAAAAGATAAACTTCTACAATAATATATAAACTGCGTAACAAGATAAATGATCAATGTATCATGTTAGCAATACAACGAAACCCTGCTGTTGCTCTTGCTTTTAATACATATACTCAGTAAACCAGTTAAGAAAGTTAAAAAACTGTGAGTAACGAACACGGGAAAACACATCTCCCTCAAAAGAAAGTGACTAAAAACGTCTGTGACCCAATTTCAAGTCACGCTCGCCAGTGGAGACTGAGTGGTCTTCACACTATAATGTACAAAAACCTCTGTGAAAATAAGATATATTATATTATTGTAAAGGACTTTTCATATCAAGTCACAAGAAATTCGTTTTACTACTATATTAAAACTGTAATCAGATTTTTAAAGGTGTTTAATTAAAAACACAATATTCTATATGTAAACCTACTGAGGGTAACTTACTGTTTTTTTTAATGGACAAGAGATCTTTCATTAAAAAACGAATTTATTTTTGTTTAAATTGAAACCAAAAATAAATCTCCTCATGAAAACCTCCTGGTGTTTGATTGATGGCCCATACAAGACCATGATTCTGAGGCTTGCGTGGTACAGTTCTCTGGTGCACACCTGGCCAGGCCGGCTTTCCTCTTTGGTCCGTATCATCTTTTGTCAGCGCCATATTAATAAAGACCCTGTCAGTGTCCACCCCTGGCACACCGGGGAGCCTTTTAATGAGATCGCTATTTGATCACCATACAGACCCAGAAACCGGTGACGCTCGTCTTTCTTTTCTTACCCAAGCCTGGACGATGCTCAATCATTCAAAAAAATGGGAGTCAAAAAGGGGTGAAAACCAACAAAAAAAAAGGGAACGATCAGCTGATTTATAATAACACGGGCCGGGGTATTTGTCATTTAAAAGGGGAGGAGTAAAGAAAATTATTATTTTTTTATTCCCCCCTCCCTTTGTACCCGAGCGAGTCGTGGCTCTCCCTTTTCAGGAGCAGATGAAAGCAGCTGGGCTTCCAACAAAAAAGTGCCACGCGATCACAAACAAACCTTCAGATGAATCACATCAAAGACGCTGCCCCAATTGTTAGCCCTCTCGTATCCGCCGAAAATTGGCTCATTAAGGGCAAAAAAATGACATTGTTTACATTAGCCGGCACCCCTGATTAGTCCTAGCCATGTTTGTTGTGATGCTGTCCGCTTACCAACAAACCACTTCAGCCGCCGCCGCCGTACAATCGTCCCTTTGAAGGCTTTCTTTCTCGGTGGAAAAAAAAAAAAAGGCGATGGAGTGAGGACAACAATGGCTGAAAGAAGAGAGGTGGGGGGGGGGAACAACAGAGCTCAGACACACCAGCGCACACACACACAAGCACATGCAATTTGAGTCCTCACGAATGGACACGATGGATGGTCTTTCTCTCCTCGGACTAATTAGGTCGCATGCGAGAAATGAGACGATGGAAGAGGACGGTTGGCCCCGATGATTGCTCACTTTTATGTAATTTCACTGGTAAAGAGGATTATGTTGCTGGCGGTGTGTTTAAAAAAAAAGAAAAAGGGAAAGATGAAGCTTGACAGTAAAAGATGCCCCGGGCTCATCTTCTCTACGCCTCGTCTTTGTGAATGAACACCTTTTGTGCCGCGAGGCTTTTGTCGACTGGGATGCGTTGTAATCTGTGGAAAGTGGCATGTGTTCTAGACAAGAGTGCACGCTTGATCGTTCAGATCAAAGATGGAAGGGTCCTTCAAGCGTCTCTTCTCCCACTTGGAATCCTTTTTTTTTTTTTGGGTGTATTTACTCATCCTTATTCAATCTTTTCCCCATTTCACCACTGATAGAAATGAGTCCCCAGAATAAAAAATAAACTATGACATAAAGGCCATAATTGACAATATTTAAGTGATTTACGACCACTACTCCTGACAAAGTTTTTCAGGTAAAACTAATTCACTTTAATAAAAATCAGGAACCATCATCATTCAAGTCAGCACCACCTTATACCGGCTGAATAAAGTATTTACGATATCTAGATACTTTTATTTCAAATTTTATTAAAAAGTTATCTTATTTTAAAAAAGTGGTGTCAAACAGGAAGTCATAATCTTTTAACAGACAAGATTGTGGTCCAAACTAAATGTATATATACCATACTATAACAGGAAGTACAATTCTGACTGCGATATTGTCTTTAATTCTTAGAGGCTGGATCCATCTTAAATACCTCTGTAGTTTGTCCTCCTTAAACAAAAATCTCCATCAGTTTTACTGTCTTTTGAAGTCCCTGTATAAGTGTTTACTTAAAGTGTGTATTTATCTTATCTCAAAAAATCTTTTTAGGGTATAATGTCAACATGAACATGAATCTACTTTGATTCTGAGTAAAGCATTACAAATAAAAGACGTTTTAAACAACTCTGTCCATCACTTTTGATGCCAAATTGTTGAGTTTTTTTGAAATACGCACATACGCACTGCTCCAAAATAAGTAAGTCATAGTGAAATGTTATTGCTTGAGGGATGGAAAAATAAGGTATTATGGTGCAGGGATGTTGCTGGTAAATATTCTGCACATCCAGTGTTACCTTTTACTCAATCTTATAGGTCAACTAATGTGAAACTCCAAGTCTTTTCACTTACTTCAAATGTTAAAATGTTCCTCTCCAAGATGAAGTATCTGCAGTTTTAACTTAGTACTTTATAAAGTTCTCCCCCGTCTGAAATATCGGCGAACAAGAGGTTACAAGAGCAGAGCCCGTTATGACGTAATAATGGCTTCAATCTTCCTGCTGCAGAGAAGAACTCCCTGCTTTGTTTACACAACGAGTACCATGGAGGTGGAGACTTCCAGTATTGATGACACGCTGTGACAAACCTTCATCACAATCAATCACAGCAGAGTGGCTGTTGTTATGGTAAACAAGATTTTAGCTCGAGAAAAAGGAAGCGTTTCAATGGGCGGGGTTTAATGTAAGTATTTCTATTTAAAAAAAGTTTTGTACAAACTGACACATACTGATGAGTACAACAGAGGTTCAAGATAAATTTAAGAAACACTTAAATCAACACATTAGTTGCCATTTAACTTGTTTTAACAATGATTGTCCTTTTCATCTATTATTATCCCTTGTTTTGTAAAATAAAATAAAAAAAAATTCCATTATTGTGCCCCTCCTTCTTAATACATATATTTTAACCCATAGAAAAATGAATTTCCCGATGGTGAATGATTTTTCTGGCCTGTTAAAGTTTCATTAAGAATGGCTTTGACATATTAAAATTCTCACGTCACATGCAGGCCCTGAAACAGGAAACAGAAAACACAAGATAAAAACCCTGCAGTGTCAAACGCACGGGTTAGCAGGTCAAGCTATATCGCTAACGACAGCCTGCGACCTCTCGCCTGCCCCGCATTACCCTTTACCTTCCGCCGGTCCCTTGGCCCCCACCTCGCCGTCCTGAGAGAGAAATAAAGTCTGAGACGGACAGGAGGGGGAAAGGATCGGGAAGACCTCTCCTCGCCGTAATGATAACCACTGAGATCTGGCCACCGTCCCCCCGCCGGCCCCTGGACACTCCGCCTCGCGGCGTACAGGTCAGCTCGCCACATTATGAATCCTCGCTCCTCTTGAACTCCCTGACTTTGCATTTACATATCCGCCACTTTTTTCCTTTGGTTTGCAGCTCTTCCATCTCTTCGTGCCTCATCTATTGTCTTTAAATAAACTCCTCCCTTCGTCCTCTTTGGTCTTTTGCATTTCATCGGTACAGTCCGGCGGCGTGCATGCACGCCAGCAAGTGTGTGCAATAATTACCATTTAGAATACTAGCACATCTCTGAGGAAAGCGGTATAAGTTTGCCAACGCTGATGCATTATGGGAGCTGTTTGGCTTGTATTTTCGGTGCCCTTGGTCCGCAATTGTTGAAGAATCAGAAATTTCTTTGACTTTTGACCAGTGTGGTTTCCAGGGGAGAAGCAGGGAGGGGCAGAAGGGCAAGTACTGACTTCCATTTGTCGTTTAAGGACCCATATGGAAAATATAAATTGGTAGCAGCAGGAAAGGCATGAAAATTGCCATAGCCAGGCGCCCACCATTTGAATTCATGAGGTTGCGTCTCTGCCACTGTAGAATTGGAATATTTAAGGCAAGACAATGGATTCTATTTTACATAAAGCATGGAAAAAGAGACATCAAGTTTATCCTTCTTTTGCAAGTGTGTGTGCGATGCAAACACAATTCCAAACAAAAGGTTAAACAATTAATTCAATAAAAGTTATTATACAAGTTTGTTTTCAGGTTTGATCCACTCGTATGTTGTTTTTATGTGACAACAAAACTTCACGACACATTTCACAAACTCAGATGGCCAACAACAGTGCATGTATAGAAAGGAAACAAACACTTTGGGTGATCTATAACCGAGAAACTGTGGAGTAGTCGGTAGCGATGGTTTGATGAAGCTTCATGAAGCAGTGTCGTTATTTTCAGAGTCCACTAGATGGCGGTCTCTGCACTATTTTCCTTTGTTTTGAAAAACTTTTCTATTGAAACATCAAGTATTCAAACTGATGGCGCCACCTACTGACCTCTAAACAACATGACACTGCTTCATGAAGCTTCATCAACCCATCACTAGTAGTCGGGCTTTCAAGTCTTTGATATAAATCTGATTTATATTGAATTATTATTATTTATTTTTTTTATTTTGTGTCACATTTTTATATGCTTCTATTTTTATATTTTAGAAATATATCGACTATTTCATAACTTTATGTGAAGATTGATCTATTTTAATTAATTTAGACCTTTCCAGAGACCTGATAAATTACGTATACATAACATAAAAATGGCTGTGAATTTGAAATAGAATAGTTTAAAAGCAGATAAATTTAAACATCTACAAAAAAACAACTAGCATAGATGTTGATGTAAAACACAACAACAAAAATAATGATCTTCAAATTACATTTCTGTAAGAAAAAAAACTGTAATCCATATTTACACAAATTGGATGGTTTCATATCAACATGCACCGTAATGAAGATGTAAGTCATTACACAAGTTAAATAAACATCAGATAGTCGAAAGGATTCTACCATATATCATGTGTTTAACACACATTGCATCTGAAAACCCAGTGTGTTAAAAATGCAAATATACTAATATAGTATTTTATAAGATAAAAAAACAACAAAAAAAACACTTGAATCTATCATACTGAACTATATTCCCCACGGATTAATTCATCGCAGCAAGAGATAAGAAGGAAACTATTCTCTAAAGTAGGAGGTGAAAAATGTTCTATTTCCTGCTTATTTTGCAATAAAATGGTCTGAAGTAAAATAGAATATATATTGCGAAAGTGGCTCATATCACCATGACTTTCATTTATTTATAAATTAACGATGAGAGGGTTTAATTTGAAATGAATTTTTACTGTGCAATGAAAACACATTTTTATTTCCTTGGCACTAGACATCCACAAAAAATACATCTGGTTAAACTCAAATTGAAAGAGGGTAAAAAGCTTTAAAAAGCGAAATGGCATCACTATCAACATTAAAAGGTAGGTGATGTTTTGATGAAGCTTCATGAAGCAGTGTCATTATTTTCAGAGCCCACTAGATGGCGGTCTCTGCACTATTTTCCCTTTGTTTTAAACAACTGTTCTAATCATTAATCATCAAGTGATGGCGCCACCTACTGACCTCTAAACAAAATGACACTGTGTCATGAAAAACAACAGTCATACATGTGACGAAAAAAACATCACACAAGGAAACATGTTGGTAGAAAGCATGTCCATGGGACAGGGGGAGCAACTGTGGATATTAATACCACTGGGGTGATACACTAGGGGTCACAGCTTCCCTCGAAAGGAGAGAGTGACGGATGACTGGAGACGATGGGGCCCAAGATTCATCTGGTCCCCATTCCACTCCATCCATTCCTACTGCCCTCATGTCCCTGCTATCAGTATAAATGGAGCATTATGCAAAATGCAGATGATTTTGGCTTCAGGGGGTGCGATAGGGAGAATTGCGGGTTAATGTAGGGGAGAGAAGAAAAAGAAAGATGGAGATTTGTTGTGTGGGAAGAAAGGGGTTGAGAGCGAGTGCAGGCTGGTGGGGTTCAGCGGGTGATGTAACAGGGGAAAGGGAGTATAAGAGGGTTAATAAAAGTGACAAGTGAGTGTTTCATTCTATCTAAGCCACCTTTCTGGACACGTAACTCGCTTAGAGGATCTGCTGAGTGAGAGCTACTTGGGGAGATGGCGAATTCATTGTCTGCTTCAATATAAGCCAGAGGCGACACAGGACCCTGGGGTCTGGCCTTCTTCAATAAAGCCCCACGTGGGAGCCCGGCAATAAAAGGCCCTGTAGCCAGATGCAATATAACACAAAGAGAAATTTCTGAAAAACACAATTTAAACCGGAGAGAAATTGAAAGTTATTTGCAAATAGTGCCTTTTTTTTAAATCGGATACCACGGGCCAACTTAGGAGAGTCATTCATATGAGACTGACGGCACTAAATGGATTTGGTTTTACCTGAGTCAAAGGAAAAGTTATTGGAAAATGCACTTGGTCGGGTCCCCCCCCTCTCTGTCTGTCAACGGCTGAGCGAATTGCGGCGTCGCTTATATCCCTGCGGAATTCCAATTTTCATTCAAAACCACCGGAAATGCGGTTAAGAAGTTGCCGTCAAATCTTAATTAGATCCGTCGCTCCTGCAACAAGTTTTGATCACTTGGAAAAGTTAGCGGGATGTTTTCGGCAGCAGTGTATTTTTCACATATTGCTTTTATCAATTCTGGAGGTGGGAGTTTATTTTTTAAATGCATCTTTGCAACATAATGACTTCGAAAATAAGTAAGTAAGTAAGTAAGTAAGTAATATTTATTTATATAGCGCTTTTGAGTTTTTTGTGTTTGTTTGAACCAAAATAAATAAATAAAAAGGTGGATTTCAAAAGTCTTTTTATTATAAGGTGGTTATCTTAAAGATTCCGGTTATCAAGAGTGACGTTCTCAATATGTAGTTACAAGTTAATTATCGAGCTGAAACGTAAGCGGTCAAGTGTGTGAATTTGTGTTAGTGTCTGTGACCAAATGAGATCCCCCTAGGGTGCATTAAATAGTTTCAATATATCATTGCTACAGAGGTTAACAATTATTTTCTCTGAAATGAAGGGCGCTGACCCTGATATGAAGCAGCTTAACACCCATAATAAGATGATAATTGGCCAGTGATGATGGGTTTCTAACCCTCCACCCCCCCCCACAAGGCTCATGAGCAATATCTGTTTCATGTGTCATCCGTGTTTGTCGAAGATTTCTTTTGGCATTTACTTTTCCGATGTCGGAGCGAAAAGGGACGCCAGGGTGAGAGTCGAGATCATAATACTTCAATTTCAATTTCCCGGCCTCGTCTTTACGCCCCACTTTTTCATGTGTGCGCTTCGCTGATGACTGTCATAATTGTGTGTTCACAAACCCGATTTCCCTCGAGGGTTTTCCCCAAATTAAAAGAAGTCATCCCACTCTTCTGCACCCTCATCTCCTTTTTCCTTTTGCGCCCAGTTACACACACACACACACACACACACACACACACACACACACACACACACACACACACACACACACACACACACACACACACACACACACACACACACACACACACACACACACAGACACACACACACACACACACACACACACACACACACACACACACACACACACACACACACACACACACACACAGCCTTTCTCCCAACGTGCCGCTCCAGGGAGGCCATGCTTATTTGAATGGAACTTTCTTGTCTTTTTTTTCTGCTTCCTTTTCAAGCTGTGTGTCACTAATGAATAAATAAAACACACACAAGCAGTGGATTGACTTTCATGCATGGGTGAACTGGCTTTGATGAGACCCCCCCCCACCTGCCCCCCCCCGCCCACCTCCTCAAACCCCTCCACCTCCCCGCCAATCTTATAGGCAATAGGCAAGCTGGCGAGGACAGTCCCAATCTGCTTTCTCCCGAGAACATTTGCTGTTGCAGTGACCAGAAAAAGAATACGATTTTCTAAGACACTCGCCACCGCCATTTTCTTTTTATTTACTTAACTCATAAACGTATTGTAATTCATTTCTCTTCCCTCCTTTTTATGCACATTTATCTGTAACATTGAGAGTTGAATATGGAAGAAACTAATTAAATGAATATATGTTATATATAAATATAATTGATTTCTTAATTTTTTTTGTCGTGGCTTAGTTAATAATGATATAGAGTTAGTGCTCAGAGAAAGTGAGCAGTGCTCTATAACAATCTTCCATGTCTTTACTTGCAAGAAGTTGACTTTTTTTTTTGCTTTGTATGAAATGTCAGTTTTTAAAGGGCGACTAATGTGAAAACCCAACTCTGCTGTCTTACTCCCATGTTTCAAATGTTGAAGTCTCCAAGATGCAGTAAGTCCCCCATCATTACATATAATATTACATATACGTCATATAATATATGTATTAATATATATATTAATACATATATATATATATATTACATATTAATATAATTAATTATTATATGCAATATTTATAATAAAATAAATAAATAACAGTTATTTATTTATTCTGTTTATACTATATTGCACTATTTATAACTTATTAATATTTATATTTATACTTTTTATATATACATCTCTATATAAATAGAGATTATTATTATTATTATTATTATTATTATCTCTCTGCTGTGTTTTTTAACGGTTGCCAAGCAACGACATTTCATTGCCAGTTTCACTGCTGTGTTTTCTGTGCAATGACAATAAAAGAAAGTCTAAAGTCTAAAGTCTAAATTACCATGATTTGAGGTTATAACTTTTAAAGGTTCCCCCCTTCTGACATCTTACAGAACGAGAAGTTACTATAACGGAGCCCATTATGATGTCATAATGGGCTTTGCACCTCCTGCATCAGCAATGGACGTTGGAGGCGGAGACTTCCGGGGTTGATGCTGTTGCGTGACAAGCATTGATGATTGACCAATCACAGCAGAGTTGGATGTTAAACCAGAAATTTAGCCAGAGAAAAACCCATGGGGCGGGGCTTAAGCACATTTTCTAATGTCAATATTTCAATTAAAATAGGGTTTTGTACAACAAACACATACTGATGAGTACAATAGAGGTCCAAGATTATTTTTAGAGACATTTAAATCGACACATTAGTTGTCCTTTAATGTCGGTAAAAACAATTTTCTCTGATCCTGAAGTTCAGTTGGTTGGCAGCAAACTTTTTAAAATGCGATATGTTTTGTCCCTGTCATTGATGTGAAAATTTTGCATGAACAATTGCTCACATTGTTTTTAAAAACGCCATCTTCCACATAGACGGTACCAACCTACAGCTTTTCGCCATCACATCAGCAGAAGACAATCAGCGTAAATGACATTGTCTTGTGATGTATCCGAACTCTTCCTCCATGTCACTGATAAGCAATTATTTCAACCTATTTGTTCTCCACACGCAGAGTCAGGGGTGAAATCCTGTGGCGCTTCAGAAGTAATGCATCTTAAATGAACTGCAGCAGCAGTTGGTTGAGAATAAATTGGGAGTCGGCGTTAGCCGTGATCACATCGGTCACAAAGGCTGATGAAAAGAGCACTTCTTGAACAAACACGAACTTCACCTTTAATAGCCAATAATTCCTTGATCGTTTAAGGTTGACACATACCAACACTTGAGTGCGACATATTTAGGGATTTTGATTTAAAAAAATAAAATAATTTGAGTATTTTCAAGATTGGTTTTAGTAAATGAGCGTAAGATTATTTATAATTCTTTAAGTAGTTACTTTATGACGGTTTTGAAGTAGGTTGAAGTTTGGTCATGATAATGCAGTCAGTCTGTTAAAAAGTTCAACTTTAACTTAAATGTTCAAACATCAAACTGTTTCCATCATTTTCCCTTTTGCAAATGCCTCATTATGGATGGTCTTGAACTAAATACAGGAGAAAAAAAAAGGCATTGAACGTCAAGATATGTTTGTATTTCATGACTTTCGCCTCATTATCTAGCTTGTTCCTCTGTTTGTTTTCTTTTTGTTTTCAATTCAACTTTTGCACGCACTTCTTAAAGCTAAAAACACATGGAGGTAGATCACCAAGTATAAAAATGCATGATGTATGTATTGAGAATCAAGTTTTAATTTTATTTTTTTTAAGGTTTATTAGGTTTATGTAAATTAAACAAACACCAAAAAAAAAAGACACGGTAAAACCATAGCACTATCTGTTATTAAACTATGTTAGCAGTTGTGGAATGAGGCCTCTTGGAAATGTAGTCTTCCGATTTAGCCGGTTTGGGCAGGTGATAGTGATTGGATGAGGAGCACATATCTAGGTAAAGTAATACTCACTTGTCAGTCCAGTAAACCACACATTATATTGCGCAAACACTGATAAACCTGAATCCAATTAAAATGGTTAAAAAAAAAACTCACCCCCCTACTGTATGTGCTGTTACGTAAATTATTCTTTAAGAGTCTTTTAGAATGTTTTTATGAATCTTTATTTCTATAAATCTCGTTTTTTGGGGCTAAATCTATGGAAGTATATCAGTGCCATCAAAATATTGAATAGTTGAATTTAATATTTCAAATATTGAAAGGTTGAATTTGTTATATTTCAATTCTATTATTCCATTTTTTATACATGGAGACTTTTAAATTCAAAATAAAACATTTCGAAGCCTTTTGAATTCAACATAAATACAGGTCTAACAGCACCACCAGACAAAACCAAGTGAGTACCGAGCTACTTGATCATACTCTCAGCCAATCACGCATAAACGATCAGGTGACAACATCGAAGCACTGCCGCGCCAGTTTAGGTAGTTTCATGACAAATTGTCAACTTTGTTTTAACGTCGATCAATCAGTAGATTCTGAAGTCAAATGGTTTAAGCAGGAAGGATGTTTCACTCTGACGGTCAGATCCTTCTCCATAAGAGCGTTTGTTGAAGCCCCGCCCACAAAGTCTGTTTAACGGTTTCAAAACCTGCTCTCGAACCTTTTCCAA
This sequence comes from Callionymus lyra, assembly GCF_982586985.1. Classification (NCBI taxonomy): domain Eukaryota; kingdom Metazoa; phylum Chordata; class Actinopteri; order Syngnathiformes; family Callionymidae; genus Callionymus; species Callionymus lyra. Next base: position 16,776,553 of record NC_141830.1, read on the forward strand.
GTGATGTCATGTTTTAGAATTTGCTCAATCTGGTGAGACAGACTCTCTTTATAAAGCTTGTTCTGGGAAAAAAGGAACTTTCTCATAAATTAATCCCATTGATTTTCCTCTTCGTGATCAGAAGAAAAAAATCCAAGTAAAACATCAATTTAGACTGTATTTCCAGTTTATAATCATTTTAAACATTTCCGACATGGATCACACTGTTGTAAAAGAGGTTAGACGAGCTCCGGTGTATATGTTTTTATTTTACATATGGGTATTTACGCAAATACTCTATTAACAGAGATGATCAGGGGCTTGTTTGAAACATCTTGAGGGGAAGTTTAACAAAAATTAAACTGCAAATCACCTTCAAACCTGGTAGGAAATTCAGATGGTTTCATAATCTTTTAGTTCTTTATACATATGGATGTTGCTGGTCTAACTATGTATGTTCGCTCTTATAGTACATGAGGCTCCGGGGTTGGAACCAGTGACGGACCTGCCTTTTTTCCACAGAACAAGTGTTATAAAGAGAGTCTGTGTCACCAGATATAAACTAATTCTAAGAATCATTTATTCTTGTTCTTGTTAAATATTGCATTCAACATCGTCTCCACTTCCAACTGAGTGGACCTGATCCATTGTGTCTTGAGTCTGGATTATGTAGGAATGAGATTGAACAAAGTAACTGACAGTGATCACTGATCAGATCATGTTCTCAAGTTGACCTTAGTATAGCAGTTTTAAAATACGCTTAATAGATTTAGTGCAAGAAAAAGACTTTTAGTAGGAGTACATGGATTAAGAAAAAAACACCGCAAAAAAGTTTCAATTTAGGAACATGTCTCAAGAACATGATGAAAACACCTTTTCCCAATTATTGACATGCTAGGTCTTATGACCAGTAAGGAGAAAACATGGCTGTACACGAGCAATAGACTCACATATTTGACTGGGTTGTCTGCAGAGTTACTTCAGTTTCCCTTCGGGTTGAAGAGCTTCGTCCTCTGTGAGAAGCTCGAAGTAGAACAGTAGCTCATGTGCATCAAGATTATCTGCTAATGAAAAGTTCTAAAACTGAACTGATCATTTAATCTGAGTCATATCCATATACAATATTTGAATTCCCTGGATAGTAAGTGTATCAAAGAGTGTCAAAAGGTGGAAAATATCCTCCAATCCTTCCGTTCAGGTCCTGGCATGTGGAGAAAGGCAGGCTGAAGTTGGCACTAATTATCTTGTAATTGCGTCGTAAATTATAGACAGATCAAGATGGTTGAAATCGACTGAGGCTTAAAAGAGACGTCGTAATTGGTCACCCCCCGGGGCGCCATGGCTGCAGCCGCTTTACGGACCGGGATTATCAATCACATCGCAGCCAGCGACAGCGTTTGTGCCACGAAGATGCGTTCAACATTTGAAAGATTGGATCAGGGGGCGAAACGAGAATTATCCCCAAGTTGACTCAGCTCTGGTGGCCGAAACGAGTCCAGTTGTCGTACTGGTATTTCTTGTTTTTCTCCCGCCGTGAAAAGAACTGATAGCTCTCTCGCTGTAGCTGCCAGACAAGCATCTGAGAATCATTAGCGGTGTTGATTTGATTTACGTTCTGTGTAGAAGGGGCCACCCCAATGATCTGCCTCGCCATGACTGTCATCAATCATCGCCAACCAGAGGGCAGAGTGAGTGAGCACCGCCAAGTGAACGTTGTGGCACTTTGATGAAGCCTCAGGGCGGACGCGTGTATGTACAGTTTCTGTATGTATACAAAGCAAGATGTTTTGTTAATGCAGGACAGCACTATTTAAAGGACTATAGACGACTTATTTGATCATATATTGTAGTTAAATTGTTATTGTTATTGTAATATGCTTCTGCTAATATGACCTGTATTCTGCTAGTATTGAGAAAAGTGTTTCATAAGATAAAAAATAATCTTTATTTTGTTGAGGAAAACTTTAACAAGGCTGCCTAATATATGTGTCCAAAGTCCAAGTTCTTCAGGATTTCTTTAAAAAACTAAATCAGTTCATTTTTTCATTGTAGCCTCATCCGGATTTTCCCTCAATCTGATTGGTGGTGGTAGAAATTGGATTAACGTCATTGAATTTAAGGACTAACCCAAACCCCTGGATCAATTTAATGTGGCCTGCATCGGAGTAAGCATATAGAGATGTCACAATTACCATAGTATGGACGACAATTAATTGTCCTTAATCCTAATAAATTCACTTCCCTGGCACGAACTGGTGATCGTAAAGGTAAAGGTGATTTCAACATAAAACACCTTGATGAACGCAGGAATGATGAATAAAATGAAATTATAATGTGTGTGTGTGTAATATTTCAAACTAGCTACGTTTTTCTCTGATGACTATTCAGACTTTTGGTGTTCCTTCAAGAAACATCTTAAGACATTTTTATTTGTTCAGGCTTTTTCTTGATTTTCTGGAACTCCTGTGTTGTTCTCAGTATTATCTTGACCTTTTAAGTATATATTTTATTGAGTATTGTTTTGATTGTTTAAGCGCTTTGTGACTCTGGTCTGGAAAAGCGTTATATAAATACAAATGATTTACTTTCTTACCTTCAAAATATAGTCACCTGAAATGTTTTTTACTTCACATTTTTGTCTTTTTCTGGGGTTGCTTAGTGGATTATTTGCCTTATTAATGGTTATGCTGTGCACAAATCTGGTTGATACAGCCCTATCGGACAAACTTATAATTAAGAAAAATTGCAGAAAGAGGCCAAAAGGTGTGTCTGAATATAAACATTATGCTTATTCAAAAAAAAAATTTGGGGTTTTCATAAAAGGGGGATGACAATAGAATTTGCCAATAAATAATAAAAACCTTCTACACAAAACCAGAGTATCGTTGTATCTCCTTCATATTCTCAATCACTCTGTCCTTTTTCATGTTTCTTTCATACCTGTTTTAATTTCATACAAAGAACCTGACAAACAAACACAAACACCTCTTTAGATCTAGGATCTTAAGATCATTGTCTTCTGTATCACAAAGGTAAGTGATGTCAAGGTTCCCTTGCTTTTGAAAACATTCTTCACCTGGTTAATCCCCCCTCATATGAACCCCATCTCGCTTTCCATCAATTTAGTTAACCGTTCTCTCGCAGGTGGAGTTGCTTCTGTGTGTAAACAGTGTTCAGAGTGCAATGGGCTGCGAGAGAGAAATGGCTCTGTTTCCGACTGATGGCTCATGATTGACGGCAAACTTCGGCGTTCCCGGGAGTATGATGTTCCTGGCAAGAGTCCATGATGCCTTGTTCACTTACAGTCTTGGCACAGGTTCCACTTCACAGCCGCGCACAATTCACATGCCATTGCACAGTTACATCAGCAATAATCTCTCAACGCCGACAGAGAGGGGGGGAGAGGTTCGAGCTCTCGCTAATCGAAAATTCTCCGACTGAGCCCGTTAGAAAGCCGCTTCATGCTAAAACACTGTGGAACTTGTATTATCAAAAAACATGCAAGTCAAAGTATCTCCATGTGAAATGCTAATGAAACACTAATCCTTTGCACTGCAGGCCTATTCGCACCTTATCGCGTGTACAAATCAGGGATTAGATTGGATTGAGGTTTAAGGAATCTTAAATTACAAAATGCTGTATCAAATCCTTTATTTATGACTTAAACACGGACCAATTTGTTTCGTCTGCCTAATAAACCAGACAAACGTTTCCACTTCATTGATTCGCCAGAATTGTTACCAACACAGGTTTTATCTTACGCCACGAATACTAGTTCTGGGGTTGAGCTTTGAGCGCGTTAATGCCTGCATGGCACGGCGAAATATAAATTAGTCAGATTGTACGTGCAATTATCAGGGCACGCTGTGTACCCTAAGCTCACTAATAGCTACGTAGAGGAAGCATTATTCAATTAGACTGGCGGTTTGCTGGAGCGAAGAGCAGAGCGTTGGTGACAGTGCCGGTGTCTTCTCCTTATGAAACAACCTATTTAAGCTAAATCAACTTCCACTTAAGGGCTGCGGTAATAAGCGCGTGGTGTCGCTCGCCGGCCCGCGGGGGCCCATCCGTCATGCTGTAATACGGAATCGGAATGAGTGATAACACAGAGTCCTACTACGGCGCCTGAGCTGCCGCCGTAGGAATTGCTCTCAAGTGCACACAAAGCATAATATACCCACCTGCGAAGACACTTGCTAACAGCAGCCGCCGTGCTGAATGGTTCGCCTCATTTCCTGTCGCCACCCACTTTCTCACCCAAAAACCTACTTGCATATGCAGACACAAATTGTGTTTCTATAGATTTGCAAGTATTGGTAATGATTTGTACCACTGCCCAGAGGTGAGAGCAATGTCATTGGTTGTGCTACGAATAAAGAAGTTAGGCTGTTTTATTGTCTATCGAGCTGCACGTAATTAAATAATAGAATCTGGTTAAACTTAGACTTAGACTACATTTTCAGAGAGCATCGCTGGGAAGTCCACTACTACTAATATTGTGGCGGCTCAAACGGAAGTTTGTCTTTTTATTTGCGAATACAACAATGATTGACTCTTTTACTTGCTGCTTTTACTTATACCTTCCTGATCTCTTTCAGTGTAGACACCCTTTGGTGCAGTCCTTGTGGTGTGTTAATACGGCAAAAATATCTGCAGGTTTAGAGACAAAGTTTTCACTTGTCTTAAATTAATTATTTAAATATTGATTTATTGGCATTTACATTGTAGATATAGACAATAAAGAATATGATTTTCGACTTGAATCCTCTTGCAAAATGTCAAAAAGTGAATTAAATAATATATATTTTTTTTATTAACAAATTTGTTTTCTTCAAATTAATCTGATTAAATTGTTTCCATTTAAATCTAACATGTTCAAAGTTTACTGACGTATTTGGGAAACAATAATGCTTCATATGTCAAATAATCTCTAATATTTAATTTGCTTTCTTTAGCCAGAGGTGACAAACTCAGTCACATGAAAACAACATTAATTAAATTCTTCTGAAGATCTTTATGCTCAGATTAACTTTGTCATAAAAGGTTTAACAAAGGAGACCCAGGAACGGACTTTAATTGGTTCACACACACAAATGTCTATACAAAATACACTACTGAAAAATGTACCAGATTGAAGAAATGGTGTATGTCTCTCAGTCCGATGTCTAAAGCACAAATAGTCCAAAACGGTGTGGAATCCATATGGATCAGCCTCTTAAAGGAAAGAAAACAAAGAAGTAAACTATACAATTAAAACAAACAAAAAAATTCAAAACCTGATCAGGAATATTCAAATAATACAATAAATCACAATCCAGATGGTCAATAAACGAGGGAGCGAGGGAGTGTCTCAGTCATACCAGGGAGAACTGTTGAAAGTGCTAACGCCTGCCTATAGAAAATCTAGTATATATGAATGTAGGATTATTGCTGGCAACCGTGTGTCTTCAGAGGTCCTTCCAAACATTGTCTGGGACTTTCTTGTCCTATTTCTGAAACAGCGAGACGTAACCATGATGCTCCCTTTACACTTCAAACGTTTCTTTCTGGTATTTGTTGAGCGCAGGTACAACACCTGGCACAACATGCGGTATTCAAAAGTGAAGCCAATGCAGAGGTTTTCTTGAGGCTCGCTGTTTTTTATCAGTTTTTATTAAATTTCCGTAACAAGTGTTGTGCTTGACTCACACGTAAGCATGTAGCAGACGTAGACTGCAATAACAAGATGGCGGCGACCACAGATGAGCTTCAAAACTGTGGTTCAGTAACCGAAAAATATCAGGCTTATATATACAGTCTATGATATCTACTCATGCCTTCATGTTTAATGTGCTTGTCTAACTCCTTTCTTGCTTGTTCTCATAATTTTTTCTTTGTGCATACTAAAAATACGTATTATTATTATTATTATTATTATTATTATTATTATCTTTTTCATTTTTGTATCGATTTATGGATGCAGTGAAACAGGACATGAAGTTGTTTAGTGTGAGAGAGGGGGATACAGAGAACAGGGTTAAGATGGAGGAGGTTGATTCGCTGTGGCGACTGCTGAAGGGAGCAGCCGAAAGGAAATTAATATTATTTTTATTATTATTATTATGTTATTATTATTAATCGTTTTTTAGTCAAATTTATGGAATGATCTATCTTTGGTCTCCAGAATAGTTTTGAGATTCTAAGAAAGTCTAAAATGCCTTTCAGATTGTAGCCAATCTGATCTGTCTGGTTAGATGTTTGTCTCAGAAAAACATTATTTATTATTTCTTTTTTATCTTTCCAACTAACTTAACTTCTATTTAAATTAATATTTCAGCTCTTTTAGTTGTCACAGTTGTTTCCTTCTAATAATCACAAAAAAACTACACTAACAAAGTATTATTTCCGACTTATCAATCTATATTAATGTCATTTAAATGAAATTTACTAGGTAAGAGTGCACGCATACATACTCACCACAAATACGTTAAAGCATTCTCTCACGCCAAATGTACTTGACGACAAACATGAAGGCAGTAAAAGACGTGGAGTACTGTCGAGTTGGATTATAAATAAACAGATGAAAACAACAACAAAACATTGACAGAATGATGAAAACATGAGGGAAAAACACTTGATAAGCGGCACACTTGAAATGTTTGTGAAGCCCTGCTTTCATGGGCATCCTTTTTTTTTTTTTATAGCATGTTTGTTTTTCTCCTCAACTCACACCCTCTCTCTGTGTCTTGCTCTGCCTCAATGTGGCTCATCAGTGTGGTTGTTCATCGGTAATGACTCCCACTGTGGCAGGGCCCCTTTAAGGTTGAGGTCCCCCCTCCTTCGGTCCCATCCGCCATGAATTATTCATGGGCTCACAATCAAATGAGGGAACAACGGTTGGTAGCAGGAGACATGGTGCATGGCTCTTCCTCGCCAAAGTCCCCTGAGGTGCTGTAGTCTGGTACCCACCATCACCCACTCTCACTTACCCCCACCACAGCTCAACCAGCCACCGTACAGCCACACTTCCACTGCTGTGACAGATTTAGTTTTTGATCTGTGGGGGGGGGGGATACAGTCTGGTCACTTATGCATTTCCTTATTACTTTCTGAAGTTAGGAAATACCTGGAATTAGATGCTAATTTCAAGGCATTGATTTAGTCGCCATCGATTCTTCAACACAACATGTACTGTTTGTCCATAGCAGATGTTTTTCCGGTAAGAAAGAAATGCAATAGTCGTGGTAAAGTCGAATATAGCCTAATTTCTCCTCTCACATAAATACATGTCTGAAAAAAAGACCAAATTGATTAAGGGGAATCTTTTGAACTTCTCTGAAGTAATAATTATTCATATGAATTATTATTATTCATTAATAACACAGAGACTTGATGTAAATGAATCGGCCAAATTTTATTTTATTATTTTACTTTATGGGTTATAAACAAGATGAAATAAAATGGTGTTTATGTATTTTCTAAAATATAAATAAAATATAAGTGAATATTTTGCAAACAACAAGATTTACCTGCAGAGAAAAAAAGCAAATGCTAGTGGAGACGATGGAAGTTTTTCAGAAACAAGTCTAGACTGCGGGGACAGAGTTTATCGCTGATTGGCCAAATGTCTTTAAGTTTTCTTGTTGCTACTTTTATTTTGGCCGTTATTCAGGCCAAGACAGACTCAGAAACGTAAGCACTGGTGAAATCTTACTTTTGTGGAGAGTCATAGGAGGCCCCAGACTTTTTTGAGGGATAAACTAAACAATTTTTATCTGCATTTAAATGTTTTTACCTGTTGCACTTCCAGGCCATTGTAATATTCTTACACCTCTAATATTTTCTCCTATTCAAATATTGCTTCTCTTGTCCTATATATCTTCTTGTGTTGTTTGAACCAGATTTTCTATTGCACTACATTTAAAAACTCTTTTAAAAACGTTTCTTAAAGCAGAAATGACGTGAACAGCAGAGAGGACGTCTTCAAACTTGTCCAACACCCACGTAAGTGACACGTTAATAAGCCTGTAGAGTTGAGTATTTTTTCAAGAGTTGAAAGCCACCTGCCTGTGGACCCGACAGTTTGATGACTCTCCTCGCTTCTGTTCTGAGCGGGGCCCCCCCCAAAAAAACTCCAGACTATTTCAGGCCAGCCCATAAATATGTCATTATGGTACTGGTATTATCTCCATTACTGGTGAGGCTGCAGTAACGCTTGCGTCTATCAAAGCTCTCTAATGCGGGTCTAATGGTTCTGACCTGTGCGGGACACAGGTGGTCCCCCTGAACGGCCTTGATTGGGTCCATTTATTAAGCGGCGCTGGCGCCAGAGGCGGTCCGGTTAGTCATTTGTGTGCGGTGCAAGTTCCATTCCAAAGGGCTGCTGACGGGTTGGCGTCCTGCCCCCCCCCCCCCGTCTTGCCCTGTAGCCAAAGCTTTGTTCTAACCTAATGTCTCAATTAAAGAGGTTAATTCAGAATACAGACCTCTCCTCAAATCTCTGATTATCACCTCACCCCCCCCACCACCACCACCGGCTCACACACACATTACTTTTCTCACCCCCTGTGCGTGAGCCCACCCGTTTATTATTCATCGCAATCAAATAAGTGAGGTGGTTCGGGGAAACTTTCCCCCCTCTCTCTCTCTCTCTCTCTCTTTCCTCTCCTCTAATTTCTTATTCTGCCTCCTCACCTCTTCTTCCAGGCAAGAATTGGTTTTATTGCGACAAACACTCTATGGAGCTCTCAGCTTTTTTGGAGTACCAATCCAGAGCAGACCGCCCAACAGCGAGGCAGCCCTCCCCGGTTGGAAAAAATGAGCAATTCTCTCATTGTAATAATGCGCCTCTGTCATCTTCACATTATCGGCATGATAAAAGATGAAATATTCAGAGAGGCTGGCCTCCTAACCTGATCTGGGCGCGATATTGGGCCTGTGGAAAATGAGTTTTATCAGCTTTAATATACTCCTTGGCAGACTGACCCTTGAAATTAAACATTATTACAGAGCGGATATTTAAAAAACCGGGGCCACAAATTACATCAAAATGAAAATATTAAGGAACATTACGAATATATCAAGTGCCGCTTCTCTCCCTTTCTCTTCTTTCACTCTTGCAGTGATTCTCTCGTTCTGACAGTCTCTTTCTCATCCGACGGCGGGCGTTTTTCAGCGCCGTGGTTCGGGGGGACGGCGGCGGGCGACGTCGCGAGCGCCGCCATGCAGTGTGTGAGCGTTCACACTTGTCGGCGTGGAGCTGGCGGGGAAATAATAACAATTCTGTCTGCCCTACCAGCTTCATATGTCTGAATAAACTTAATTAGACCTTGACGTTCTCATCACCTGCTTTATTGAGAGAGGATGGAAGAACACCAGGCGGAGTGGTGGACTTGAGTCGCTCGTGCACACGTGTTCGAGGAGTAATGTGTGCGAGGAAAATAGCGTTGGATGGAGATAAAAAACGCAGGGGACTTCTCTTTTAGGGGTTTATTTGATACAAATATTTGTGTTAAAATGACCATTTATGCTAAAAAAAAATCAAGATATCACCTAATTTAAAACAAATAGTAGTAGTCATAATAAAATATTGCTCTGGTAACAGATTATTATTATTATTCTCACTATTTCACCTTTTTATTGAAAGTTACTTATCGTTCCATTGCAATGTTTATCAGAATTTTCACCAGGGATGGGTATCGTTAGGGTTGCAGGTTTTTTGATAAAATCAATGAAAATTCTATTTCTATTGGAACGTCTTGGTCTCTTCGAAACTGAAAATATAATATGAAATAATAATGCATTTTAATTGGGAGCAATTAAATCAAGGAAAATTAGCAGCTAAAAGAGAATCAATAAAATAACATGACAATAAAAACAAATAATACATTAAAAAAACAAAGTCAAGTCAATTTGAAATTAAAAAAAAGGGCAGAAATATTGCTCCTTTTTTAATCATTAAACACATCTTGTTTGACTACAGTTGAAGATTGTACATGTTTCTAAAACATAAATAGTGTATGTTGCGTGAGTGTATGGTTGTGTACTCACAGACTAACTGTAACAGATGATTGATATTAACCTCGATCAACGATGTTTTGTGTAATATTGGAGCTAAATGGTTCTTTGTTAATTGTGTCTTCGACAAAAATGTTGTCTATACCAACTGTCTACGGCTTTGACAAATCGAAACGGCCGCTCAGTTTGCATCAAAGAGTATTATATATCTGTCTATCAAGAAAGATTTTATTCTGTTATTTTTCTTTTAGACCCCTTTACATTTATTATGTTCTTGTGTACGATTTAATCTCACAGGGTCAGCAGCACTCACCTTTCTCACTGTAGAAACTTGTCTGCCTCTTTTATGGGGGAATTTCCAGGCGTTCCCAGGCTAACCAAAAGTCACAATATCTCCGGTGTGTTCAGGGTTTGCCCCAGGGCTTCCATCCATCTGTGTACGGTGGAACACTTCACCAGGGAGGCATGTTAGCTTCTCTTTTACAGTTATACTGATGGATTTAAGAGCCCACAAACTGTGGGGAGGTAAGTAATTTCCCTCCACTTGATCCTGCTCACATTACTTAACCATAGACGTACAGTTATTTCAACTGGAGGGTCAGGGTGTACAAGAGAAAAATCGCCATTTTTCAAGCGAAAAAAGTGTTTCTGTTTACAACAAATAATGTCTTGCTTCTTCCTTGTTGTTGTTTTTCTTCCTGCTATATTCAATTTTCTAGGTATATCAAGACATCGCACATTGTTTGAGCAAAAGCACAAGACCTGTTTGCATATTTTAAGACAGATACAGTACAGGCCAAATGTTTGGACACAACTTCTCATTCAATGCCTCTTTATTAGTTTTCATGATTATTTACATAATGGATTCTCACTGAACGTATCAAAACTATGAATGAACACATGCAGAATTGTGTACTATATTGTGTTCACTTCACATGTGTATTTTTTCTGGGTTACTTATGATTTTTTCCTCATTAATAAAGTGGGTCCATTGGACAACATTATTATTTATTTTATTGACAGAACCAATCTGCCAAGTAAAGAGAAATGAGTGGCCATCATTACTTGAAATACAAGAAATTAAGATCAGTCAGTCAGAAAAATTGCAATATCTTTGAATGAACCCAAAAGGTGTACTGTATACTTTAATTATGACTTTACTTTGTAAGTAAGAAAGTAAGTTTTTATTATTTGTAAAGTGCCTTTCTCAGACCAGGTTTACAAAGAGCTTAAACAATCAAAACAACACACAGTTAAAATACATACAAAGGTCAAGACAACATAGATACAAACACAGCAGCCCTAAGAAAGTTCAGAAAAAGCCTGCACAAATAAAAAGGTCTTAAGATGTTGTCAAACTTTGGATTCTACTTCCAGTTATAAGATGTTTGATACCAAGCTTCTAGCCAGGAAATCTTGTTCCAAGACGGTGATTAAAGTTGGATGGTAAGCACATACGCAATACCATTACTTTGATGATTTAGTTATTCCTCCTTTACTCACCAATTGGTAACAGGGCAGGACTGGTAATGGCACTCCATGAGTCCATGAGTCCATGAGTCCATGAGTCCGTAAAATAGCTGAGTGGGCTGGTCCAATGAAACCAATAAGTGCTCCTAATCAGTGTGGTTCGCATTGGTTCGCTTCCGAACTGACATTGGCCTGATCCAATTAAAGCCAGACATAGAGTGCTGCTGGTTCTTCACGATGAATGTATTGATCAGTAGATCAATAGACGAATCTATGAATAAATGTCTCCCATGTGTTCATGTGTGAATGGCAGACTGACAGCAGGTCTTCAAGGGTTGCAGCTGCACTTTACAGTGTATTTTTACACTTAAGTTTTTCAAAAACACTTGTTCAGTTACCGTACACGGATAATATACAATGTTTACATTTTTGCCCGATTCTTATAAAAAAGTTTTCTTTATTCCAAATAACCGACAACTCAGAATCACAAACCTTCAACCAACTTCTTTTTAGGGTTTACCTTAAAACTGGATTCAAACAGGTTGGACTTCTTGCTGTGAAGTCAAAACCTCCCACTTTGTAATCCATTACATCATGGTATACTTTTCATCCCCAAGATGAAACAGAATGTTAAATATTCCATTTCCAGGAACTTAAAAAAAAGAGAAGAAAACAAGAGTTTAGGCTGGCTGTTTTCTTCTCCTCTCATCCTTACAAATTGTTGGCAGGTAACGTTTGTCATATGAAGAAGACGTTTGGGAATAGAAGTTGAATATCCCTAATTACTTGAAGAGTTATTCCTGCCAAAACTGTATCCGAACCCCCCCCCCCCCCCAAAAACGGAGAAAAACTGATGTTGGTTCTGTGGAGTGTGTGGTGATTTGTCACTTTGTGATGGGGGGATATGAGAAACGCAATAAAAGGCGGAGGAGAGATGTGATTTGAATAGATTTCAGAGGAAGTTGGTCCTTGGGGGAGTTGGATGAGTAAGCATTGTCCCTGAGGACCGAATTAAAACTTTACTTTTGGTCACGGCGCCCCCTCCCCATCATGCTCCTTTGCTTATCTCCTGCATGTGTGTATGCATGGGTGATACAGTACATGTGTGGTTCTGGAGTGTGTGTGTGTGTGTAGGCAAATATGTCCCACACAAATGGCGCACCCTCCACTGCCCCTCACCCCGAGGTTATGGGGGGATACACACTGCTCCCTCTCGCCAGGCTCAGATGAGTATTCACAGCAGCATGCCTTCTCCTTTAACCCAACACAGGCGAGCTTTGCATATTGAGGCCATGTCTGAGTGCATGTGTGTGTGTGTGTGTGTGTGTGTGTGTGTGTGTGTGTGTGTGTGCACTGGCCCAACTCCCCTGCGATAAAAACTAGCAGGGGTCTGGTTGAGCCTACGCGGACGCACTATTTATCGCCTGCCGTTCATGATTCTACTGAATCGCTCAGTCAAAAAAAACCAAAACGGTGTGAAAGTGTTTCAGCTTACACGATGTCATCAACTTTACACTGTGTCACTGATTATGGTATAGATTAGAGGAACCTTTTTTGTACCTTGGACCTGTTAAATGTCAGGATTATATTCACAGACAGATGTTCAGATATAAAAAAGTCAAAATACAATAGCATGACCTACACAAAAACTACAATAAAGTGCATGAAAAAACTATAACGCTGAATCAGCAAGAGCTCTGGACTGGTTACAATAAGATGTTTGTGTATTTGAATCATTGTATGTTTGATTACAACGTAAGGTAAGGTAGAACTTTATTGATGTGTGTGTCTAATAGACTTTAGAGACTTTGTGCCAATGTGTGAGCATGTTTGTGTTTAAGCATGCATTTATATTGAAAAATGAAAACAGAAAGTTTAAGTCACAATTTAACTTATAATAAATAAATAATGTAATAATAACAATTGTTATATTTTTTCTTTCTGTGTCGACAGGTAACAAACTTAATGTTAGAAAAAAGTGACAGTAAAGCTAACACTGACTCAAAAAAAAAACTGATTCATCAAAGCCAATTTTGTGCTTGCTTGAAACCTTGACTCCTGCAATGGTTTGAGTCATCTGCTCTGAAGTCACTTCAAGATTAGAAATCTTAAACCTGAAAGTGCTGCTTGATGGGCATAAATATATATACACATAATCATGTTTCTGGTTAAAAAAAAGTAAATATTTATATTTAATATAACATTAAAACAATGGTGTTTCTATTCTCAAAGCTTCAGTCAATATTCATAATGCTTTTAAATACATTTTGTCAAATGTCGAAATGTTTTAAGAACACAGAGAGTAAGGCACAGGTTTAATAGAATCTTTATATCTGGGGTCGGGAAGGAAGAGCCAAGCAACCCTACAGATGATCCTCATTTGTCGTCGCCATCTTGTTCTTTGCGTCACTACCCACCGTTCATGACCATTAGCGAGGACACAAAAATACAGTAGATTAGTATACCGAGAGCTTTACCTTTCTGCTCAACTCTCTTTTTACCAACACAGATTGGTGCAGAGCTCCATTCTTCCCTCACTCGTGAACAAGACCCTGATATACTACATCTTATCCCCAACCCGGAGAGAGCTCCCATCTTTTTCCACCACCAACACATCCATCAGCATAAGTGTTCTTAATGGCTGCCATTCTCAAGCCTGAAATATGAATCGTGGGCAAGGTAGTAAGCAACGCTGTGATCAAAAGAATTCAAAGAGTTGAAAAAAAAAAACAGGTGAAAAGGAGAGTGAGTCAAAAGTGAAATAGAAGGGAATGAGCACCACAGGGGTTGGTTGCCAGGAGGAGGGAAAACAGTAGAGGCAAAATGGCTTTCTCCATCCCTTACTCTTTCTCTCCTCTCTGCCACTTGATTCATTATGCTGATATACACAGTATTTGCTTCCTGAGCGAGCCCCCCCCTGCACTCCCACCTTCCTGGAATGCTCACACTGCACGCACAAACACACACACACAGCAACACACAACAAGGTGGTGGTTGTGCCATAAATATAGCAAACGACACTCAGCCGGGAAGCCGAGCAAGGTCAGCCGCGGCCCAGGATGACAGTGCCGTGGGCGCTTGCACCGAGCACTAGTTAGAAATACACACAGATAGCTCATTAGGACGGACCCCCGAGGCCCCCCCCCCCCCCAAACACACACAAACATATCCAAACATTGATCCATTTACTATTTAATTGCAAAGTTGTGGTGTATATGCCCCGGTGTACGACGTGGATTCCATCCGCTCCCTTCATCGACTGCCAGTTGTTTCCACGTGTATTCATTTGCACGACACTGAAGGCTCGCTAGAACTTACCTGAAAAGTCAAGGTTCTGACTTTTACGTTCACAGGCTTTCAACCTCTCGGTCTAATGTAGCACTTTAACACCTAACAACTCTAGTGTAGGCAACCAAAGCTTTTAAGTTCGTTGTAGATTGGATTTTGACTTCAGCTAGAACAGTCGACTCAACCAGGTTGACATGTATCATGTTTTTATATTTCGACCTGGACTATTATTATCAACCTGAATTTGAATATAGATTGATGACCTGGAAAAATGAAAGACATGGTTGACGAAGCTTCATGAAACAGTGTCCCCTAGATTTCAATCCTGTATACAATTTTGCTTTGAACAGATAATCAATTGAAACCTCAAATCATTTTTCCAAATCACCTACTGAGCTCTAAACAACATGACACTGCTTCACGAAGCTTCATCGACACATCCCTAGTCATTTTAATACCGACAAAACTTCATGAAACAGTGTCAAGGTGTTTAGAGGTCAGTAGTTGGTGCCATCAGTTTAGAAATGATGTGATGTTTCATTAGAACAGGTGTGCAAAACAAAGAAAAATAGACTGCCATCTAGTGGACTCTGAAAATAATGACACTGCTTCATGAAGCTTTTACAGACCATCACTACTTTTATAATTTCAAGGCTACAGATCCTTGGCTGTGTCCCAAATCGCTCACTTCTGCACTTACACTTGATAGTTTGAGTGTGTCAAAATGAGCAGTGGGCGAAAATGTAGTGCGCAATGAGCACTGAATTGGCGCACTCACTTTGAAAATTAAGTGTGGATTGATGGACACTTTCAACGCGTCTTCGGAGCAGATACCGGCATAAAAGTCTCGAGAAAAAGCTAATTTTACAACAAAACATCACAACAACAATAATAACATAATGAAACACAACTAAATGGAGTGAGAGTATCTGGATGTTCTGTTCCATGTTAGTCTTTGTATCCTTTGTCTTTGTTGTTTTTCTTTGACCTATGTTCTTTATCTTTAGACTTAGATTGTGTCATCTTGTTCTTCCTCTTATGTTCTTTTCTTATTTTATTTTTTATGTATTATTTTTTATTGTTTATGAAAAATTGCTGGCTATTGAAAAAAACAATTTTTCAATAAAGATTTACCTTACCTTACCTTACCTTAAATAACTAGTTTCAATTGGCGGAAGTGCTGTCAAAAAAGTTCATGAGAGTTTGAACACTAGGATATATTTTTATTATATATTATTATATATATAAAAAACAAAACTATGGTTTAAGTATTTAGGTATGACATGAGCACTTTTTTATTTTATTTTAAGTAACAAAAAGCAATGAATATACACTGAAATGTCGAAAATCCAAATTCAATTAAGACCAATTGAACTTCATATTTTAGAAAATAAAAAGACACACAAATACAATGAGAAAACAAAAGAAATATCTTGCACATGTGAGTTTTTTTGTTGTTGTTTCACACTAACCACATGAGGGCCACATGAATACAGACCAAAGGACCTCACCTTTTACTAGTCCAATGAACCAATGATATTTATGATTCATTAAAACGTTTTGTTCTTAAAGGTAATTTTGATTCTGTGTGAAATATTCAGTCTAGTGAATTATTGTAAAAGTTTGAAATAAAAATATCTCACGTTAAAACTTGAAATAAGATACCAAAAAAAATACATTATTTTATATATAAACGATTATATAATGATTTCAGGAATTTAAACAGATTAATAATCCTAAACCGTTTTTGGTCAAAGGTGTAAGAAAAACAACTTAAGTAGACTTTCTCCACAGTTCCTCCCTCACTCACACTGGCTGCAACAGACTCACACGAGAACTGTGCTGGAGCTTGAAAGTCTGCAGTTTAATATTCAGGCTGTGTGTCAGAAGGCGGGTGGTGAATGTAGGTGTGCATGCATGGGAGTGTGAGCGTGTATTTATGTGTACGTGATCTTGGTTGGAGTACTCGGCTCATGCTCTGGATACGCCTGAGAGCTCTTGTGAGTGTTGCCCTCCTCTTTCATCCAGCCCATCCTCAGACACATGCTGGGACATCTAGTTTTTCACTTTCCTTACTACCTTCATCCATCTCATTCTTTCATTTATCTGACAGATATTAAACTTTTTTTTCTCTCCCCGCGGGTCTCTTTCTGGTTCAACTACAAGAGGAGCATCTTGCTTGTCTATTATCAGCCGAGTAAATGCTCCCTCTCTCTCGCCCATGATTGACCTGGAGTAACCTCAGATGGGCATGGTGGTGGGCCAACGCCAGTACTCCATCGTCCACAGCAGTTACAATGTATGAAATAGAGAAATGCATTGGCCGACCTCCACCCCCATCTCACCCCCTGCACACTCTCCGCCTCCCGCCTGGCCTGGGTGATGTCAGTCTGGCAGGCCTTGGGGCCCGTCAGGAGACTAGCGGGCTGTGACGGGCAGCATTCCCTGCAGTCTGGCACCCGCTGGGGTCTCGTTCAGGACACCAGCTTGCCAAAGTGACCTTAAAAAAAAACGCTTGCTTTAGTTTGGACTGGACAATGATTAAGTAAAGAGAAAAAAACCTGTACTCATGATATGTATTCAAATAAAATGTTGATTCAAAGAGATGGTGTTGCTCGCTGTCTATATTCCAAGACTACAAAATATCATTATTAAACTTATTTCTCTATGTTACAATGTTTTAAATGACTTGTAGAAGTTAAGAATGATGACAAATCTGAAATTTGATCAACTTTCCATGAAAAATCTTGGATTACATCAAGAAAAATACTTTCTCTTTTGTGTCATGTATATTTCATGACAACATTTTTTTTTTTTTTCATCTGGTCAAATCTTTTTTATAAAGGATCAAAACTGTTGATTAAACTATTTTAATTACATATTGCATTTTTTATGGCTGTTTTACCAAAGGCTTTTCATGGAAAAAAAAACGTTTAAAGGGCAGCTAATTTGTAGTTTAGGTGTCTCTTAAGGTGTTCTTGGACCTATATTGTATTCATCAGTATGTGTCTGTTTGTAGAAAACTCTCTTGAAATATTTACAATAGAAAATGTGCTTAAGCTCCGCCCACTGAAAACACTATTTCGATTTTCTGGAGATTTAATCTTGTTTATCATAACAACACCCACACTGCTGTGATTGGTCAAGCATCGATGTTTGTCACTGCATGTCTTCAATCCTGGAGGTCTGCCGTCCAAGGGACTTGTTGTATAAAAAAAGAGGGACGTGATTACAGATGGCTGGAGGAGTGAAGCCATTATTACGTCATAATGGACTTCACTCTCGTAACCTCTTGTTCGCTGAGATTTCAGACGCTAGAGAACTTTACAATAACTTCCAAACATCCTGGAGAGGAAGACTTCATTATTTTTATTATTATTATTATTTGAAACATGTGAGTAAGTCAGGAGAGTTGGAGTTTCAAATTAGTTTTTAAATAGATTGATTGACTTTTTTAATCCCTCTGGAGATCTCCTTCAGGAAATTAGATTTCCAGTACACAGCAAACAATAGAATAGAAGGCAGAGCAAGTTTTATAGAAGCAAGAACAAGAACAAAGTGCAAATAAAAAGAACAAAATGCCATGGAAATATATCAAGAAAACAACATTTTATAAATAATAATTAAAATGAAATAAAATGTGTCTCCCGTAATACTTGTTGTGGATTTTTTAAGTGACATGAGAGATAGAAGGCGTATTTATTCAAACCTTTGCAGGAGCCAAGGTCTGGTAGATATTTATGGCGTGTTAAGCTCAAATTATATTGAAATACCTAAAACAAAATAGATACATTTCTCTATGTGAAATTCCTTTTAGCAACACACACAACACGCAATCCTGCTCATCCAGTCGGCGCTCTTCACTTAAAGTTCATTTAATTTTTATGACTTTCGAGGCAACATCGCTTTGCTTTTTCTGCTACGGCGTAATGACTGGTGCGCCAGCGAGATCCAGGTGCGTTACACAAACAATTTTTCCCCGCCACCCTCTCCAGTGGCAAGAACACAACATCGCTCCCTCTCATGTGACCACGCGTCGAGCTGAGGCGAACCCCCCCCCCACAACCCCCTTGCATCCCTGAGAGGGTGATGCAGCGAGGTGACACTGTTGGGGAGGAGAGCTCTAGACGTTCAGTGTGACATCACAATCTCACTCCCTTTTGTGGTTTCCCCATACCCCCATATCCCAAAGTCTGTTTACTTTGCGGGGCAACATGCTTTACTTCCAACCTTTGTCCCCCCCCCCCCCCACTCTTGCCCCGCCCTACCTCGGCTCTATGGAGATGCGTCAGGGTCAGGGAATATGGGGAGAGGAACACAGGGAGGCCGCACTCCACAACTTGAAAGGAATTCTAATGAAGCTGCACAGTCGTGCAGTCTATTCCCACGACAACAGGCCCCAAACAAATAGCTGCATTTGAAGTCCCCTCGCTTTATGACTTTGAAAATCCTTCGTGTGTTGTTTTTTTTTTTTTTTAGGGTACAGTATCTGTTGTATGTGTGTGTGCATGAGTGTCTACCTAGATTCCTTTTTTAAGAAGGCGTCAAGGGATTAAAAGAGTCTACACGAGAGAGAGTAAATATGGTTTGCTGTGACCAGAGAGAGACGTTTTTTATTTAATCATCTTAAGTTATCTAATCAAAAGAAAATCCCTGCATCTTGTGTTTCAAGTGTTAGACGTCTGTATCAGAGCAGATTCCAAAGATTTTTTATTCCTGACCTTTCTACCTGGCCTTGGGTCTGCGAGGCTTTCTCCTCCGCGACTGTCAGATGTTGAAAGACGTAGATTACATGTTAACCAGACGGCCAAACGTCCTCGACGGTGACTTTTTCCTCGCATTATGCAAGATAATTCTCTGATGACAGCATTTACACAACAATCATAAAACGCTTTCGAACCACATTCTTCAAAAGACGAGCAGCGAAGGGAAGCTTTGATCGGGGGACAGGGGTCACGGGCAGGTTAATCATGGACCCGGAGCTCGAAGGATGTTCTGTATATGGTATTAGTTGGGAAACAACATGAAATCAAAGATGAGTACTTA
Source organism: Callionymus lyra (assembly GCF_982586985.1). Classification (NCBI taxonomy): domain Eukaryota; kingdom Metazoa; phylum Chordata; class Actinopteri; order Syngnathiformes; family Callionymidae; genus Callionymus; species Callionymus lyra. The sequence continues at coordinate 16,796,332 of NC_141830.1, forward strand.
GGTTTACTAGGGTGGGGGGAGGGGGGTTCTGAAAACGCAGGGATGGGTAGTTACATCTCTGTGATCGTTGTGAAAGGCTGTCGTGCCGGAAATAAAGAAGGGATGCAAGAAAACGACTCAAATATGATGAGATAACTTGACTGCATCATGTCATTTTAATATACATTTTATTTTATTTTGATGTGTTAATGATATCGTGATAAAACTCATTTTAAAGGAACTTTATTCCTTTCAATTTCTATAAGGGACAAGAAATGCACTCAAAAAAACTTAAAGAACTTAAATTAAATATATATAAATATATACTTAAATATTTCACCCAAAACATCCAAATTTGACTCATTTTCTACTCTTTCCGACTCATTCTCTATTCACCCTCATGTCGACTAAGGGTTCTATTATTTTCGGAGTAATCTGTTCTTGAGTTAAAGATAAAAAGTCAGTTTTAATGTAGCAATATGTAATGTCCATCTTTTATCAATGAGGAATTGTTCTGTAAAAATAAACAATTCTATATTTTAAGCTTGTTTTCAGCAGATGATCTCAGGCCATCAGCAAAAATCACTGACACTTGAAATATGTTTCAATGAGGATAAACTTGTAGCTGGAGCTGAGAGAATAGGAGTTTCCATTACAAACTAACCTAAAATATAGACTTATCAAAGTTTTTAGGGAACAATTCCTAATGTCGAGGCTCCAATTACGAGCACTATGGAGGTATGTTTTCAAGTTCATTAAAATGGACACACATATTTGAATACAACTACAAAAAAGACCAGATTACTCCAATAACAAATAATCCAAACTCTTGGTCGCCATGAGGGTGAGTCGGAAATTGTATGAAGTTTAAATTTTGGGTAAACTAACCTTTTAAAAGAGTTATATGTAGACATTTTAGTTTCTACAGTTATTATTTTTTCCGACCCCATCCACTTAATATAGGTTATTAGTTACACAAACAATTTATCCCCAAAATAATACTGACAGAAGATAACTCCCACTAAGTAAATAGAAATAATTTTGGGTCAAAGTTTGTTTCTGTTTAAGCACCGGGGCCATTTAGTACCACTGTCGGGCATAACTGACACCGATCCCTCAGTGTTGTTCCGCTGAGCATCCACATGAATATACGATAAAAAAAAACCGGCTCACACGACCCCGTTCGGTCGAGCGTCTGCTCTGCGCCGCGACTCGTCTGCACATGCGCAGACACGTCGCCGGGCGAGTGTCACTCCACAAAAGCGGCATGAGTTGCTCTGTGTAAACAGTAAATAATAAACAAGCGCTCTAATGCATTATTGAGAGAAACACTTTAGGCAACTGGGACAGCATGAAACGCGTACAACACCCCCACCCCTCTCTCTCCTTGTTTCTTTTGAAAGTTGTTTGGGATCAGTGGTACTGCGGAGGAGACTCAGAGCCGCAGTACTTGTACGCCTCTGACTTTTTAATATTGTATTAACATCTCACTAACGCCATTGTGAATTGATATGAGTCTCAGAAATAGTAGTTCAATTATAATTGTATAAAAGTATACTAAAAGTACTAAAAGTAAGTATGTTTTAAGCTAAAAAATATACATTTTATTTTTCTCATAATGTGTTTGATACTTTTTGTTTTATTTCTTCTCGTTAATTTGTACTTGTTTATCATTAATATTGAACCATTTTGGTTTCAGAATTTATTTTAGGCGCCACACAATGGCTGCCTCGGTGCTTGGATCTGTTTTTGTGTTTTCTTTTTTTATCGTTTTATTTTGTACTGACACTGACCTGGTAAAAGCAGTTTCTGATAAGTAAATAGCAGGAAAAAAGTTTGCGAGACTACATTCATCACATTATGATATATAATAAAAAAAATACGGTATATATAAAAAAAAATTGGATGAAAGAAAAAACAAAGTTTTTTTCAAGAGATACATTTACTCTTACAACTCTTTGTCCAAGCTTTCTGTAAAAGAAAAAAGCAATAGTGTAATTACTTTTTCATCCAGCAGCTAAAAAAAAGTTGTTACACCTTAATCGACAAACTTGTTTATTAAAGTGCTTTTTTTGTATTTGCCTTAAACCAGCAACATATTGTGTGAACATAAAAAAAAAAAGCATAAAAAAAAGCCACCTGAAAGTACTTGCTTTAGTGCACGTAAATGGAATATCTTCCTCCAGTGGCTTATTGAGCAGAATAATTACATTGCACATATTGAATTCCACTAATGCTCCAAAGGTAGGTCTTATTTAATACCACAACTCCCTGAGGGGAGAAGGAATGATTTGGAACACGCATATCTTCACTGTACCTTAATGTGGTAGATGGATTTGTACATTAAAAAAAACAAAAAAAAAAAACATTTCCTCCTCTGGTCCAGGGAGTAAACTCGACTGAATCGGTGTGCGTGGTACCTGGGAATACTGCCATTATATCTTAGTCACAGCAGGATTATTTTGCTGTCTTAATGACTCTCATTTCCAATACATGAGTGATTCCTGCTTATGCGATTAAGATGCATGTAAATGTGTGTTTCCTTTACAAAACCTAAGACGATTTGCATTAATGTAAACACATTTCTCTATTAATGAATATGTGTTGCATAAGGTTATGGCTTCCACAAAATGCTTCAATAAAATTAGAGGAGATTAGAGGTGGGGATGTCTAATTTTCATGAAGAAACAATCATCATGTGTGGCTCAAGGGCTTACAGCGTCATACCCATAACCACCTGAAGATGGCAGCCAAAACCTAGAGAGATGCATCGTGGAGCTACAGGGGCCCCTGCTGAAAGAAATATTGCTTCACAGGTCAAATGTATCTTCAGTTTCGTCTTGTCTGTGCTTTAGGACTACAGCAGTTGGACTAATTGTAAGCTTTGAGCGAGAGACGTTTCCAGTCTTAGACAAGAAAAAGGAAGGTTAAGGACGAGTGTTAAAAAAAACAAAACGGTACAATCAAGGTGAATATATTGGAATAACCAAAATAAATAGTAAAGTGAAACACAAATTAGAGAAGAAAGCAAATTATTCTGGCATAATTGTTAAACTTAAATAAGTATTTTTATTTATTTCTTGTCTCTCTCTCTCTGAAGTTGTATGCCATTAATGCAGTCTGTTATGTAGGGACTCTACAGCAGGCGTTTGTCTGCATCAGCATCCTTCACTGGCTGTGTTCACCCCTCCATTCTCCGCTGAGACAAAAGAAGGGGTGCAGAGGAGGGGGCGGGACCGAACCTACATGGGACAAACGGGGGAGAAGGCAAAGTAAAAAAAAGGAAGGGTCCAATAGGTCATTGGTCAGGCTCTGTTTGTGTGCGTTTCGTGTGTGTGTGTGTGGATTCAGGCACACACCTCCACCCCACGGGTAGTCTGGGTCATGCCTGTCACGTCACAGTCCGCTGCACCATTATTGAAGGCTTCAACTGATACCCCAACAATAAGTTGGCGCACATATATTTAATATGCTTGAAGATTTCCTGTTGCTAAGCAGGAGCTGCTCCTAAACACCCCGTTTTCTTTTCTCATCTTCAACATGTCTCCAACACGCAGAGCTTCTGTTGACACACACACACACACACCAGTGGTATTTTTGCACACACACACAATGGAAGACCCGGGTTGGGGAGTCGAAGAATGAGGCCCCCTTTGGGAGGGGTCTCCTCCTGGTCCGAATCAATATATGAGAAGCCATGCAAGTATAACAGAATCATTACTCGCACAGGGGCTTACGGGGGTTCACTACAGATTGTGGTACGTGTGCATCATGTGACACCTGTTGTATCAGTTTTACTGCGTATTTTATTTAAGGTTTTCATTGAAAATCATGTTCTTCTTCATCATCTTAAGTCATCAGGACAAACATTTGACCCTTTAAAAGGTCACAAGATGATCATTTGGATTACTCTATTTCATTTTATATTTTATTTCAGAACACTCCCATTTGCTTGAAGCTCCGATGAAGTTTAAAATAAAAATATTGGCAACAGTTTACTGGCCTGATTTAACTTAGTTTAAAAATCAGAAAGTTTAATTTTAAAGACTTTGATTTGTATTGATTTCTTTTCTGAAGACGGACTTGAAAATATCAAACAAAGTGTTACAAGTAGTAATAGTAACTAAAACTAAGACATAAATAGAAAGTTTCCACTAACATCAATCTACAGCATACATAGGATTTGTCTAAACTTAGTCTTAAAAGAGAAACAATCTCTTACCTTGTAGAGTAAATTCATCATTAATGTGAATCCAACATGTTCTGAGGGATCAGCGTGAGTTACAACAACATTAAAAAAAATAAAAACCTGTCAACAATTTTTATTCCCAGTAATCACGATTACTGGTACAATTCTCCCCTCAAGCCCACCTCTTCTTCCCCACCAGTAACAACCTCCTTTCATGTGTCTGTGTGCAACATCGTATTCAAGACGTATTTACAAGGCCTGAAATGAATAGAGCAATTATTATCAGTCATGCTAATTCTGCAGATAATGATCAAACGCCGGGCCCTGCTCCTCGTTCTTTTTTTTTTTTTTCCTCCTTCTCTTCCCCCGGTGCCATCTCAGGGGAGCCAACAGCGGTGACAAAACCTCCCCTTTTATTATTTCATGGCCTGTTTAAAGATTTAGCGAGGCCCACAAACCACTACTTTTAATGACCAATTAACAGGAGCCACGCTCTCGTCGGAGCGCCGCGGCCTCGTTCAGGATTTGCTAGAGTAAACAGTGCCGCCGCGATGGTTGGGGTGAAAGACTTGGGGGAGGCGGCGGTGGCGGCGGTTGGGGGGTCGTATGTCTCGTTACAGCCTCACCGTTCAAACTTGCACACATACAAACACAAATACCACACACAGAATCCCTCCGCTCAGCTGCTTATTAAAACCTAGAGGAGCGGAGCTGCTTACCAAAAACCTTGAGAGAGAGAGAGAGAGTGAAAAAGAGAGAGAGAAAGTCAGCAAGAGAGTCGGAGTGAGGAGTCGTGCTCCCACCGGGTCGGCGTGTTTTTCCTCCTGCCTCATTTTTTTCCCGAAAGAAGGAGGGGTTGAAAATGTTAAATGATAAACTTAAATCTGATTTGAGAGGCGGTGAAATGGTGTTGAAGAAAGAGTAAATGAGTTGAGTCTGGATCATTAGCATTGCTCAATAATGTAGCTGGGGGGTAGGACGGCAGCACTCAAGGCCACAGGCTTTCTGAGGCACTAATTTGGACTGATGTTGTATATGGTTAAAGCACACGGGCCCCCTTAAGATGACTGTCAAGCTGAGTTTGAACCCCCTAAACTCGACAAACAAATACACATGTTTCGATCAACTCCGGAGCACCCATGGCTGATCATGCATGTACCAAAACACATCCATAAGTGGCTCACAGATGTATCTTCTCGCCAGCCGGGATTTGACTTATTTATTTTTTATTTTTTCTACGGGTGCTGCTGCGTGATCAATATTTCAGCTCAATCTGTGATGGGACGCTACCGAGGTGCACGTTTCAAAAGTTAATTTTAATTGACTCGACATGCAGATCGATGATAGGTACGTCGATGTGTTCGTTACTTAAGGCACGTGCTTTAAGGTGTGCACTTTTCTGAGCTTTAATGAGAGAGTTACGTAAGGTGGTTCTGCACTTTTAATCAACACAACTTTGTGTGTATATAAGTACTTACCACCTACTTGCTGGGCATATCCAGTTGAGCAAACAATAAATATAATAATTAAAAACAACATTGGGTAACTTGTACAACCTCTCTTAGTCTAAACCTAAAGAGTGCTGAGAGCGCAGACCCAAGCCAAGCAGCTCCACCCATGTCTTCACTTGACCCGGTATATTATGGTTCTACATTTTAAATCAAACTACTTTTTGGCAAGTTGCAGAAAGTTGAGAAGATTGCTTGAAATGTGGGGATGGAACATTATAGGGTTGGCATCTATAAAATGTTAAGTAACAGCAATTTCTGGGCACCATAGCTTCATGTAAATCTTTTTAAATCCTGTCCTGACAAATCCTTCAAAACATTCCTGGATCCAGGTGGTAACTGGGAACCCACCACCAAAACGTTTCATTAAAATATTTTTATAACTTTTCAAGGTTTTTTTTTTCACTTGGAGCAGCTAATAACCTTTTTTAAAAGGTCAATTTTATATAATAATAATGCATTTCCTGTTGTGTGTTTAATTTCTTTGTAGGGTTTAAAAAAAAGTTTATTGTTAATTTTATGTAACCTCTCAATGCTTGTGTGGGTCTTCGGTTTTCTCCCACAATTATTACTTTTTCATTTTCTTCTGCTGGGAGAACGTTGCACAGCAAGGTTTACTCTCAGGACACCTATAGCCGGAATCAAACCTTCAACCTTCATTCTGTGAGAATGCATTGTTAACATCACCTTCTGTCCATAAACGTAGAGATTATGTACTTTCTGTAAGTATGATATATTCCAAGCAATGCAAGGTTCAGACTAGCAACTAGCTATTGGTTGACGAAGCTTCACAAAGCACTGACCACTAGATGCTAGTGATGGTCTGATGAAGCTTCATGAAGCAGTGTCATTATTTTCTGAGCCCACTAGGTGGCGGTCCCTGCATTAATTTACTTTGTTTTAAACAACTGTTCTGATAAAACATTACATCTTTTTTTAACTAACGGCGCCACCTACTGACCTATAAACTACACCAATGCCTTGAACAGGAATTCCATTGAAATTGAATCATTTGGTTTTTCTAAGGGTGCCAGCTATCGATTTCCAAAAAAATTGGACACCGTTTCATGAAGATTTACTTTCAAGATGTTTATATTTTAAAAACAAAAGTAATTTATATTTAATTTGCAGGCATCTGCTGATGCCAAAAACTTCAGCGGCCTTTTAGTGCCTGGCTCAAGGGTAAGTTGAACAGCTAGACTCTCTCCATGTTTATTTTTTTAAAGATTGCATCCTATAATCCTTAGTGGGTAATGATTACAAGCCGGTGTTTTGTGTATGTATGCAAACCTGTATTTACATCCACTTCTCTGGCTCTCCATCATCACGCCGCGGCATGCAGAACACACACTGAGCGCGTAGTATCATAGAACAGTACGCTGGTGGGGGGATCAGACAACCTGGTTAATAAGACAGTGTGTTGATTGTATTTGTTTTCCATTTGTCTCACGTCGACCGCATTGAAGACGCTCAGCGGTAATTAAGCTACTAAGTGAAAGTGAAACAGGGAAGTCGCGGGGCGAGCATCACAGCGGCATTATGAGCCATGAACAAAAGAGCCACTATAACAAGAGCTCGGTGGAACAATGCAACAGATTGGAAATCCTACTCATCTGGAATATCCTATTGTGGCAGCAAAAGAGAGATTGAGCCGATTGAAAGAATGGAAGATAATATAACCCAGGCCAATGGCAAGAAACTGTGTCTGAGACGTACAATGCAAACAATTCTGATACCTTCAGGCAGGTTATTTTTCAAATGTTGCATCGGTCATACTAAAATAGTCTCTCAAATGTATGTTCACCAAATGTTCCCCAAATTCTATCATATTCCAGACAGAAAGAGAGGACACACTGCCATACATTTCATTTATTCATTTTCCACCAGCATTGACATTGCTTTTTTTTTTTCTAGGGGTTCCAAGAAAGAGTCCTGTTCTTCCGCCGTCTCCTTTCCCTCATTGCATCTCTTACCCAAGAAACCCAGACCACAAATCAATAGCGGGGGATAAACACAAATCCCCCTTGAGGTGACTTATAGAAAACAATTTGAACCAGTGCACCTTGCTTCGACGAACCTAGCCGCCTCTTCACTGTATAGCGCTAACCTCAAACCTCCACCTCCTGGCAGTCAATTTAAATTAGATTCCCAGGTAAACCAACTGGGGGGATGGGAAGATTTAGGGGCATTGTTTTCAATGATGTTGAGGGTGTATGTATTCATGTAGAGCTATTGGTAAGACATCGGCCCCTTTTCGAATTCATTTACACTCAAAATTACAGCTTAAATATATTTGTCCTTTAATAGTGATTTTAAGCTCTAAATGGGTAACATGGGCGTTAGACCAAAAATATATATTGGACTAGGCTTGGAAAATTGTAATGGTCTGTTTAAGCTTCATGAAGCAGTGTCATTATTTTCAGAGTCCACTAGATGGCGGTCTCTGCACTATTTCATTTTGTTTTGAACAACTGTTCTAATTAAACATCAAATCCTTTTTAAACTGATGGTGCCACCTACTGACCTCTAAACAACATGACACTGCTTCATGAAGCTTCATCAGCTCATCACTAGTTTAAACTCAAAAACAGAGCTGAGCGTGTAATGAATTATGATGCTTTTCTAACAGCAGAACATATCGTAGCTCAAGTGAAATTCCTGATCCAGCAAAAGTTAAAGTCAAATAGATCCACACGAAACCAGTATCTTCACTCACCTACCTTTTTGAAACTTGATCCCAGATTTGATAGATTTCAAAAGATTAAAATTAATCAAAACCTTAGAAAAAAAATGATAGCAAAGCCACACTTTACACCTGTAAGTTAACCCTTGTGTTAACTGTGGGTCAAGGTAACCCTAAGACCTGAAAACAAATGTGCATGTGGTATCCCTTGTGTGATCATTGGATCAAAGTAAACTGGTTGGCTCCTAGAAATACATATTCAGTGGCAGAGGTTGTTTACCTTGACTCAGTGACAACACAAGGGATATCATGAGCACATTTGTTTTTCAGGCCTTTGGATCACCTTGACCCTGAGCAAAGCAAGGATAAAGCACACATTCTTAGTCTATTCTCTTACCAAACCCACCATTGCGAACAATAAACAACATTTCCTTGAAAGTACAGCAGAGTAAACGTTTGAGAAGCATAAAATCTTAATAAAGCTTACTAGCGAGCGACCGATTTACACTAACATAAAATTGACCATACCTGGTCACTCTAAGGCCTACTTTTAGTTGTAGTTTTTTTGTCAGTTTATCGTGTACATGGGTCTAGCATTAGTAGTTAAAAGTTTCAGTCCTACCCAATGATTTTGTTGAATTGACTACTTTAGGGAAATTGTAATACAAGTTGATGTTTTTTTTTTTTGTGGTCTCGGCCCTGTACCTGCCTTGCCGGTCATTGGTGTTTGTTTCTCTAGGTTTTGCCTAGTCTTGGGCCGACAAAGTGTTATACTGACTCGATGTGTAATGATCAATGATGAATGAGTTTATCTTTTTCAGGTACATTCTTACTGCATTTGATATGAACTAAAGGAAACAGTCGAAAAAAAAGCCAACCTACGTAAATATTCGTTTAACTCAACACAGTCCGAAAGCCTTGTAGTGACCTACAAAAATCAAACATGACACACAGGTATAACAAGCGAGAGACTGATGACGACTTCAGAGATGAGGACCATCTGAGGGTGAGCGTACGGCGCTCCCGTTCGGGGAGCCCGGAGGAGGTGGCGGGGGAGTTTGTAAGGTGGAAGGAGGTTGGCGGAGCAAGGCCGTGTGCTGAGTTAGCCCTCGGAGGACTCCCCTATTTGCAGATCTAGTGAGATGGGGGGTTCGTTTGCATTACGGTCTTCTTTTATTCCGGTCAGGCCCCCCTCTCGCACGTTCTCCCCCGATATCCGTCTCTGTCTCTCTCTCCCCGGTCATGCTAATTGCACCCAAGGTCAGTGCGTCGGCGGCGCTCCCTTGAATGCCCAGCACCCCTCCTTCAAAACTAAAAACCCTGCCGCCCCCCCAACCCACCTCATCCCGGCCCTGGCTTTGAATGGCATGTTTTGATCAGGCCTAATTTGATTGGTCGATGCTGTCTGGGGTGGATAGGGACAGCACTTTACAGCCGGCTGCTTTTGATGTGTGTGTGTGGATGCGTGCACGTGTGTGTGTGTGCGTGTCAGGGTGATGCATGTCAGCTTATGAAGTGTCTGTGGATGAGTGCACGAGAGTGTTTCACGTCATTGGGGAAGTGTTTTTGAGGGGTGTCAGAGTGCGTAAAAAGGGAGTGTGCGTTAAGGGCGTTTTATGTCACTGACGAGGGGGGAATTTGTGTACTTGTATGTCAAGAGGAGTTTGATGTGTTTTCAGAGAACATATTGTAAGTGTGTTGGGAAATGTGATCTGACGTGACTTCACAGGAGCAGACGCGCTTCCATTGACAACAAACAGAACAATAAGAACAGCTGAAATTGATCTAAACTGGTAAATAATGTTATCCCTCAGGATTTCTATTTCTTCAGGTGCCAAAATCGGATCCACACCGAAACCATGACGATGTTAGGATTTTTTTTCAGATTTCGAAATACACATAAAACTAGTTTAAATATACTGTACATAACTAACAAAAAAAATGCAATTTCTGATGACAAATACAAATCACGTAAGAATAACAATGATAATAGAATTGTTATTATAATTATCCATTCTTTGGTAATTAATACGTAATACTTATATAAAGTGCATCTAATATACTTCTATAAAACTACATCTACCTTCAAAACATTTTTTTTTCCATTAGTTTAACACATCCTAAGACATTTTTCTTTCTGAAATCAAAGTAAAATAATCTGAAATCTTAACTATCGAAAATCTATCTCATCTAAATCGTTTCAAAGAAGTGTTTTAAGAAGAGCTTGCCCATAATTTGGTCAAAAATGTTCTGCCCTTCTCATTTGACTTATTTTATGTGTATTTCACTTTTAGACGATTGAATCAAAAATGAAATCTTCATATTCTTTTTCCCATATTTACATTACAAATAATACTGAAACTTGAAAATGTATAGAAAATTAGATAAATAATTAGTTTCTTTTAATATTAATGTTCTGTTTTTTTCACCATGGACTTTAAAAAAACAACATTTTAAGATTTATTTTACTTTTAGATCAAAAACCTCTGGGTATTGAGGTTCAAGACAGAGAGTTTGAAGCCAAAGAGTGTAAGAACTCAGTTTTGAATTGCAAGTGATAAGAATATTATCTTAGTGAAGTTCATGGCTGTAGGAGTGAAGAAGATAGTATCGGGAAAATGATCAAGGCAGTTGAAACTGGAGGAAGCTGACTTGCTGTCGCAAACCCTGATGGGAAAAACAGGAAGAAGTCAGCGGATTCAACCAACTCTAACGTTTAGTCAAAGTACAAAAAAAAACGTTTCAGTCCATTTAAAATGACCATTTTTCTGTTTTCTTACGACATGAATGACATTAAAAAAAACCAGCTCCGCTATAATTCCTCAAAGGTACAGTCGACTCACACCGAGAGCAAGTGCACCAGGTACAGTAGAAAAGTCCCGGGAAGCCAAACGGGCCATGCGTCTGGCGTCTGACAGCGGCGCTGATCCGGCCCCTATGAGTGAGATTGATAGGCCCTGTGATCAGGGACGCAGCGCTCCCTCCATCGCCGGCGAGATGGATCACATCACACCACCGTCTCCTCCGCTTCCACGATAAATGAACTAAGAGGGAATCTATCACTCCCTGAGAAGGAAAAAGGGGGGAGAGATGGAGGAAGGGGGGACAGAATACCTTACAGAGATACTGAAGAGGATACAAAAGTAAGGGACGGGATGAACGAGCGTCGAGGCGAGGAACGGTCAGATGAGGAGGAAGTGATAGAGGAAAAAGTCAAGTGGACAGTGGCTAGGAGGAGAGCGAGAGGAGGGAAAGTATGATGGAGACAGCTGTAGAGACCTGCTGCTGATCACTCCCCCCTTCCTCCCCCCTCCGTCGTCGCCTCCAGTCCCCCCTCACAGGTTAGGTGTTAGGGTGTGGGCTTTTTTTGTGTTCCGCTGTCAGCTAGCTATTTGTCACAGTGAGCGATCTGATGCGCCGCAGAATCAATCATGCAGAAGCGGCGCGGGGTTGTGTGTACTGTATACACGTGTTTGTGTGTGCATGTGTAGTTACAGGAAACTCTTTTTTGGTGTGAACACACACGTGAATAGATGTGCACTGGGAGCAAATCAGAGACAAGAAGTGCGTTTCTTGGCGGCGCAGGGCCTGGCTGGAAACATTCTTCATTTCTGGGTGGGTTTTTTTCAGCCAAACTTCGTGAGTGTTTTTGACACCTTGGTCACTGGGATCAGAACTCAGCTTCCTATGTAAGTAAGTAGGTAAGTAATTTTTATTTGTATAGCGTTTTCCAGACCAGGGTCACAAAGCGCTTAAACAATCAAAACAATATTCAATAAAGTATATACTTTATAGCTCAAGATAAAACTGATAACACAACGGGAGTTCTAGAAAATCAAGGAAAAGCCTGAACAAATAAAAACGTCTTAAGATGTTTCTTAAAGGAGTCATGTGCTTATTTTTGGTCTTGTTTAAATGAGACTTTTGTCATGGATGACTGGGAATAGGCACCTTGTTGCGTTAGGTCACGGCTTATTAAGCAAATGCTCTTAAAATGTGCAACACTTAACCGGGTTGACAGCCTCCCAATTAGGTTGTCTGTGAAATATACACCCGAGCCAATGTGCCAATAAAGTTTGGCATCGACTCCAGAATCATTGACTTTCACTTAAATTCCTTAAGTAATGTTCCGTTATTCACTTCACTCACGCCACATTATTTTGCTTGTCGCTCCGATTCCAAGGACCCAGAAGCGGAAAACAGATCCAAAAGTCAACTTCTCTAATAAATAAAAAGTCCATAATAGGCAACATTTTGAAACGGATTCCACAAAAAAGGGGGCAAATCACCATGTGGCAACTCACAGTAAACACAAGACTTCAAACATGTGTTTTTTTCGGTCTCTGCCAAGCGTGAGTCATCCTTACGCGAGCATGGAATGGCGTGAAATGTCATCAGCGACAGGAAGGAGAAATTTGTCGTAACCCAACAAGGTGATGTAGTAACAGTTAATCACTGGGTTGAAGAATGTGGTGATTATGTTCATAAGTGGCGAGCACGAGGACGATTAGCTCGCATCCGCTCATCAACAGCACGTCGGGCGTAACTCTAGACATTCATGTTGTCCAACCGTTTTAGGATCGCCTTTATCTTTATCGTCGCAGCGGGGGAAACGTGATTGATAAAGTGCCTAAAGAGCTCCCCTTTGTCCTTAAGACGTTGTACAAATCAAGTCAGTGGCTATTTATATTCATGGAGCGGGGAATAAATGTGCAAATTAATTTCATTTTCTTAGAGTGGCATGCAATATTTTATTTATGTGGCTATTTACCTTTCAAGGTAACATGAAGATAACACACAATATCTGCTCGCGCTTCGGGTCCGATCAGTAGATTTACAGTCGTCTGAGCACAGCCATGGAGGAGAGCTGACATCTGACAGAAGGCTCTTATCTGGAGACGTTTTACACAGACAGGTAGAAGGAACCATAAAGCTTTAAGCTGCCCATAAAATATAGAATACGAGTAAAGGGAGGGACTTTCTTTTATCCCTTTGTGTGTAACTTTCGGAAATAGACACATAAAGAATAAAAACAAGGTAAAAAAGTGTCAGGTCAGGGATCTGAGTAAATAATTTTACTTACTTAAACAAATAATAGGAATCAGATCTGGTTTAAAGTCACACGTTTAAATTGTAAACATGTGAGAAAGAAGAACAGCAGTGATAAGAAATACAATCAGTGAGAGAATAATATTTTGTGAGGCAGGTAAATATGATACTTTAGCTCATCACTTTCCCATCTATAAGTGTGTGACAATAAATTGTTCTTTATTTAGTGGTTTATTATTCAGTGTTTGGAAGACTTTTATTTATGAAGTATGTTCAATTCTAATAATGTCTTATAACCACTTTACCATGTGTGATGTTAGTATAGCTGCGTTCCTGGCCCGGCAACCCTAAAATGTGTTTTTGTCAATGGTTACATTAAAGTTTATCTAAGTAATTTGATAATATGTTTTCAGGATCCCAGGTTTCTCCTTAATCCTTCCGCGAGTTCTGTTCAAAGCGGGAAACACAAGCAGCAGTTGAAAAAAACAAAACATTGATGGAGCTTCATGAAGACTTCTCTTCTGTTTATTCTATTGTATTTGTATTGAAATACATATAATTCTTTCTACTGAGCTCTTAACAATAAGACAATAATCATCTGGTCATCAATAGCAGAAGTTAACCAGCGTCTTAACTTTTAAGAAAATGACAGCTTGGATTTCCTCTACATCTTGTTTCCTAAACCATACAAAATATGAAATGATCCGATCCATGTCAAAAATTTAGTTTGTATAAAAAGTATCCCGCTTAAAGGGGAACGACTGAAGTTGTTGGTTTTCTTGTATTAACTTTGCCGAAAATTCTTCTATGAAATGATCAAACAACAATAATACTAATTTAAAAACAAACAAATTGAAAATTTTCTTTTCAAAAATAATTATTTAAAGATATTTTATTACTTCTTTTAACTGGTTCGTTTTGCTGTTTCTACAACTAGCAATTAACAAAATAATGACTAAAATCCTAGCAGCCTTATAGATAAAAAACATGAAAAAAAAAACACAAACCTAATTAAACAGATTGTCTCTGTCCGTCCAGAAAGAAGTCCAGCCTGCCAGTCAAACAGCCTTTTCTTCCCACCTGAAGCCGAGCAATGAATAAACCTGACAGTCGAGCGTGTGATTGGACAGAACTGTGCAGCCTGTACTTGTCAATCAATCAAGGAAGACTTGTGTGTTCTTCCAGTAACCTCTTCCACTCCGGACCTGCTGGTCTGTGACAGTGCTCGACGAAAAGTGTGAAAGCAGTACATTTAATTGTACAAACCTGTGGGAGTCCTTCTCTGTGTACAGTAAAGTGAGTTCCGTGCCGATGTAGTCGATCTGCTGTTGGAAAAACATCTCCAGGTGCTCTCGAGGAGGCCAGGAGACAAATAGCGTGGGTTTTTTTTTTTTTTTTTTTTTATCACCAAAGCCCTCCTGGAAACAGACAATAGCCACACAGGTCTTATTTTAGTCACTGTATTTTGTAGCTGCCAACCTTCTCAAGCTCCCTCTTTCTTTTCTCCTATTTTATTTGCTTGTGTTTTTCCTTGGGCACAATTCCCTTTCCCTCTCTTTCTTCCCTTCTCTCTCAATTGCAAGCCTATTTGGAGCATGTTTGTTTTCACGCTTTCGCCTCTCGTTCTCAATCTCTCCCTCCCTCTTATTTTTTTCTTGACTTCTCCTCCTCTATCTTTTTTTTATTTATTTATTTTTATTTTTTCGCCTCCGCTAGTGGGTGTGTGCGCGTGTGCACGCTCCGCACATCCATCGGTGGATGCGAGGCGTGTATAACCTCAGGTAAGCTCAATGAAGCAGCCTGACTAGCCAGTTTGTCTGTGGGAGGCTCTGGCTCATCTCTGCCTGCATCCCTGTAGCCTTAATCTGTGACAGACCATTTCATAATCACAGCCAAGGGGGCTTCTCTCTCTCTCTCTCTCTCTCTCGTTCTCTGCCTCACTCCTCCTCCTCCTCTTTTTCTTGTGCTCCTCATCTCCCTCTCTGTTCTTTTTTTTTTTTTTCTTTCCCAAAGTGCAATAATTCACAGGCTTGCACCCTCCCACAGGCGGATTAACAGGCGGCGTGCTCGTCCTACATAATCGCTGCACAATGGAGCCGATACGTGCCGTGGCAGCCACGCCATAGGGCACAATGCATCTGCACTGTCCGCCCAACATCTAATGACTGGAGATAAAATGGACCTCATTTAGCACCTGCCACCTGCAGGACAGTCTGACCGGAGAAGGCCCGAACTTGCTTCGCCGCCCGGTGACAAATCGAGAGAATGTATGACAGAACAAAACTTTTATATTGCGTCTTCAAAAAGTTATTGCGCTTCAATTTGGTAACTCTATGAAAAAAATATGATTGAAAATTAAAATGAAACGATAAAAAAAGGACAAGAGAGCAAATGTAACTTTTAACTGTAGCTAAAATATGTGTCTGAGAAATATAAAGCCGGGTAGTTCTATACATTGATCACGATCTTCCAGATGATAAAAAAGGCAGGGTCACACAACATATCAACGTCAGCCGAAACTTCCATTTTGTCACTGGATTGATATTCAGGGGCAGCCAATCAGATGACAACTGACTTTTTTTTTTTTACATTAATGCCCAACCTTTAATAACACAACCACATTTGCCAAAGTCCATTTTCACATGAGGCCGCAAATATTTTGAAAATGAACTAAAGGGCCATTTTCTTGCTCATAAGATCCATCAGCCGAGTGAAGGATTCAATTTAATTCGCCAGCTGTCAATTAAAACAGATGATTCGGTGTTTGGAAAATGGATTAAACTAATAAAATAGTTTGATCGCATCGAAACCAAATGAGCCAAATGATTAATTCAGTGTAAATTATCAGTTTAAGGTCAGGTGACATGTACATGGTTAATTGTGTTTGTGACTCCTGGGGGTTCGTCAACATTCACGTAACATATGTAGAATTCTCAATATATTAATGAATAGATATATGTTTGTTTTTTTGTAATAGCTAGATACTGTATGTCTTGTATATTCTGGGACTTTTCCAGGGCCTCCTTTTTGTGCGACTTGTAAAACAAAACTAGGAGGTATCTTGTCTAGGAAAGTCGAAGAAGATAGACACATTTTTTTCAAATCACAGCCTGAAAAGTTCCTGGAAAAACAACAACTATTAGTCAGTAAAAGAGACCAAACTACAATGTCAATTGTAGCAAAAAAAGCATTAAAAACTATTTACGCGAGATTTTATGATGGTCTTAAATTCTAGATGGTTATAAGTCAGTCCTTCCTTCTAGGGCCTCTAGGGTGTAACTTTGCTCCATTTCCAAATGAGAAATACAATCTCATCAAGTTCATCGATAAACTAATACAAACAAATACATTCAGAGAAAAAAGTAAAAATCAATCTTGAGTCGCTGAAATACCCAGTGTTTCCCAACTTGAACTTGCAGGGTGAGATGGTGTTCAGCCCCTTTACAATAAACAAAATGGGCTGAAATTCTGGTAATATTATCTGGAATCCATTACTCAGTATGTATTAAATATGGCTTAAAAACTCAACCCAACATAGTTGAGTTTTCATGGTTTCTTTGTGCCAGTCCCTTTTCCCTCGAGCAAGCACTACAGACACACACACACTTCTACAATACACCTACAATAATGACATATAGCATTATTGTAAAATACCTGCATGATAGTTGAGAACTATTCATTGCTTGTTTGCAGAATTTGCCAGGAGACTGACTCTACTTTACAGCTGAATGTCTCCGACTGTAGAAAAAAATAAATAACAAGCATCTTATGATTCACTTTCATTGTCAAAACAACATCTGAGCCGATTAGCAGCATTGTTGCCATCATGGAGCCAAAACATCATTACAGTCTTGAATTTGTCAAAGTAATTAAAGCATTTAGGAGAATCTGCTCGTGTCTGATGATTGCGTGATGGATATAAAAAAAAAAGAAAAAAAAAAAAAGGATGTTGAGCACCGCGGCTGTATGTAATATTACATTTATGTATTAGCTTTAAAGGGCTTAAGTGTGAAGCTTCGCACAACTGCTCCGGTAACGGAATGTCAAATAGGATTCACTGCTCCATTCCAATGCATTTCATATAATACTATAATGAAAGGCAAAGGATTTATACGGCATTAGTAACAAGCTCCATCAGATTTAGAGCCGCAAATCCATTCCATATCCTCCAAGTTTCTCAAACATTTTCCAAGCGCTTAATTTAATTTTCCCTGGAAGTGGCGACTGCTGTTCTTTGGTGTCAGGTGAATGAAATCATTTGCACATACTTTGCGCCTAAACTCTGGAAAACCAGAAAGGCAATTGCTCGCTTTTGTGTAGTGGACAAAACTCCCAAATCTCATTCTCGCCTTCCCTTTGTGGTGTGGAAACTGTTCTATTAGGTTTTACGCAGCATTCCTGCCGTTGATATTTCCAGGCTTTACCTTCAGATAGATCTGTGATATCACTGCACCTGGAGGAACTCTAATGCAAGGCTTCACGTTTATTCCAGCTCCGCTTAAAAAAATAACACTCCGCCTGGTCCCTCTTTTCTTATAATTTTCTCTTTCGCAAACCTCAGCACTTGCCCACACTGTGGTAATCCCTCACATGTCGAGACGGAATGAGTGACACAACGTGGGTCTGGAAAATGCAAAGCTGTGCATACGACATTCCCAAGAGTCTTCGTCCTCGTGAACGAGGTATTTAGATGGTTTGCAAAGAACTAAGGCTTCATGTATGGTGCACACTTCTTGTCTATTGATGCTAAAACATATTTAAACGTCAGCGGTAAAACCCCTGCTTCCAAATAGGGATAGGCTACAACAAGGACTCCATAATACCTTTTCATGTCCAATACTGACACCAGCGTTATTTCCTCATTATTATCGTAAATTATAATGGCTGGAATAATCCCAATTTTTGAATACAGAGACAGCAGTTGTATATGAAGGACAGAAAACCTTTTTCTTTTAGTTACTAGAAAGATAAAACTAGATACAGACCCAAAAAATGCCCTTTCTTCCTTTTTGTAAACATATACACGGAGAAAAGTTAGAATTTAAGTAAAAACGCCATTATTCCGACACAAGGGGGTGCCAGAAACGCAATTCTAAATACAACATAGAGGGTATATAAGGGACTCTGTTTTACTTTAAATATTCTCCGCCATGATAAAACTTGATAGCCTGCGGGATGGCTCACTGCAAAGAAAAACTGAGCTCTAATAAACTGTCCGACTGAGTAAAGACACTGGACTCATATCTGAGCTCTAGATCTCAGTTGCCAAACTGACTGCTTTTTCTAAAGTTCCTCACTGTAGTGTAGCGGAGATAGCGTGATGTGCTTTAAAAGGCCAAGACAAATAAGACAAACAGAGGAGTCCCAGAAAATCCTGGAAAAGCCAGCACAAATAAAAATGTCTTGAGATGTTTCTTGAAGGAGTCAGTAGATCCATCAAGCACAGAGAGAGAGGAAGATCGTTCCAAAGCTTAGGAGCAACAGCCTGGAAGGATTTCTCCCCTCTGGTCCTGAACCGTGTGCGTGGAACCATAAGTAGATTCTGATCCACAGACCTCAGAGCCCGAGCTGGGGTGTAAGGCTGGATCAGATCACTGAAGTAAAGTGGAGCCTGACCATGAATAATTTTGAAATTTATCTTGAAAGAAACTAGCATTTTAAAGGATCAGAGAAATGTAAGTTCTTCTACTACAGCTGGTTAAAATTCTCGCTGCAGAGTTTTGATATCGCCTTTTTTGTCGATATTGAATCCAGAATATTTAATTGCAGGCACAAATAGGCGTCTGTACAACTGTCTGACAGCAAAAAAAGGTTGCAGGTTTGCTTCCAGTGTTTAGCAACCTGCAGCTTTCTGTGTGAATATGTTCTCCCTGTGCTTGTGTGGGTTTACTCCAGGCACTCTTGTTTCCTCCAACTGTCTAAAAAAACACTTGTGTAAACTGAGAACTTGGAATTGTAGGTAGTTTAGCGGTGTTTGCATGAATGGCTGTTTGGTAAGTGTTGGAAAATGAATAAACATTGGTTAGAACATGGAAAACGGAGATCACAAAGCTGATGAAACTACGTGTCATGTTTTTCTATTTCAAGAATCAACGCAAAGACGCAGAAAGTTAAAATCTATTACCAAGGACTTATTATCCAGGTCTGTATGGTTCTGTTTGGAAAGTGAATCCTGGCAGCGTTCTCTTGGTACCCCACTCATGGCGTCTTCCATCCTCACACTCGTGCTTTCTCCTTGTCACTCATCTGATTTATCACTCTGTTTAAGCGAAGGCCACACGTCTCTCCTGATGCCGCTATTTGTTTTTTAGCTTGGCTTCATTTTTCTTCCCCCCACATACTGCCAGCTTTGGAAGCAACCAACAAGAATTAACCCTGGGACAGCAAAGTGTAGTTTTGTGACTACTTGGTCTCGGCAGCATCATGTAACCTGACAAGGCTGCCGGGCTGCGTCACTGTTGCTCTGACAAAACGCCCGAGCCTGGTGTGCTAATGCTCTTGTTCTTAGGAGTATGCTGGTGATGTAGAAAAATGACGTGTCGCAGGGATGCCATTAATAACGCTCACCGGCAAGGTTTTCCTGATGTCACAAGGCCTTTTTATAAGCCTAATTTCATAAGAGGATTTCGTGTGAGAGCAGGGAAAAGTGGCTATTTTTCCTCTTCTTTTATCTTGTAAACAGCCATTACTTGAAGAGGTACACAGGCCCCTGGCAGTAAGTGGATATGAATTTGAGGACCAACCTATCCTTTTATATCAAATCCCCCCACAAATACTTCACAACTGTGGCATTAGACTGGCAATTTTTGTGGGTTTCAACTCTGGTTTAATGTAATGCTCTTTCCTGTAATGCAACCTTTTTTCTTCTCCTTTGTTTTCTTCTAAATTATTCCTACGGAATAAAGCATTGATTGAAACCAAAGAGACAGAAGAAACCACAATTGAGTATTGCAAGGCCGATTGTGTTGGCATTGATTAAAGGCGTCTGAAGCATTGAGAGTGATGGATCTGACTTTGTGTTGTGTTGTAGTCAATGTTTTCCTGCTACCGGGTAGTATTGTACTGCAATTATACTTCTCCGTATTCTCCGTCGGTGCCTTTGTATGGCTGGCACAGAGACGGCTGTTGTTTACCCTGGTAAGCTGCCCATTGTTCCTAGTGGGAATTCCCTTTGGGAGAGTCTACGACGAGAACAAGGCTCAGTAATGCACGTGAAGCCGACCGCAGACCTGCTAGCGCAGCATTAGCTTTGTTTACCGCTGGGACTCGGCTCCAGAGGAACAAGGGCTATCCCGCGAGACTATAAAGAATGCTGGGTAAAGATGTAATGTGCAATGAGAAGACGAAATATGGGAGGGGCAGTGAAGTAGGTGAATTGAAAAAGATTTTCATCAACAAAATAGAAGTAGTTTTTATGTAAATATCATACTTACGTTTACAATTTTATAACTTTATGTAGTTTGTTCATTGTTGTCTTACGAAAGAACAATATATATGTAAGACTGATGAGATAGTTATCTACTAATAATCTGTAACAATCACATTGCATAGTCATGTTGAATTTTTTCTTGACACCAAAAGCCATCTTGATGGAAATTTATAAAAGGGACGTGAAGAGAATTGTATTTTTTCTAAAACAATAAGCATCATTATATTTGAAACAGTCCAAGTCATAGGTTAAACAAAAAAATGTCAAAATCAAAGTGTTGAATAAAATAGATCTTCCTCTATTTTACTCATCAGTATGTGTCTGTTTGTACAAAACTCTCTTTTCATTTAAATATTCACATTAGCTTAAATGAGCTTAAGCTCTGGCCGCTAATACATCATTTTTCTGGAGATTAAATCTTGTTCACCCTTAACCACACCCACTCTGCTGTGATTTTTCAAGCATCAAAGTTTGTCACAGCACGTCATCAATCCCGGAAGTGTCTATCTGCCATGGACTCATTGTATAAACAAAGCAGGCCGTGATCACAGTTGCTGGACGAGAAATAAGGCCTATTATTGCGTCATAATAGACTGCTTTCATAACCTCTCGTTCGACGCGATTTCAGACGAAGGAGAACTTTATAAAGTAATAAGTTCAAAACATCGTCATGATGAGAGACTTACGGCATCTTTGAGAGAAAGTCTTTGAGCATATTGATCAAACTATATTTATTTAAAGTGTTTAATGGCCACTTTAAATTGCTGAATTACCTTGAAATGAATGAAATGAAATAAAATGCATCCATCCCTCATTCTCATCTCTGGAGAGTTCACCAGTGTAGTATGACCTCATCCTCATGCCCCTGTTGATTTCTTCTCAGGCTCAGCTTGAAGCAAGAACACCGGGCGGGCCCTAGCTCAGGTGTCCGGCGTCTGGACGCAGGGCACTGACAGTTTGCGTTATTCTTCTGGCTGGATGCGACTTGACAGCGTACAGGCTTGTGGGGCTTGCTAGACAGGTCAGGTGCTCTGGGTTTGTTTATGTCTTGTTTTGTGAACAGAAAAGCACAGACTCACATCACTAGTCTAATTAAAAAAAAAATCGGTTTGGATGTTTCTTTCTATAGACAAAAATATTTGATAGACTATACATAAAAATACAACAATAATCCCATAAACTAAAAGTGTCTCCACTGGAGAAATAATCATAAAATGCGACCTCTACTTGGGCTGCTTTATTTTTGTCAGATGTGAACGGGGTTGAAATGTCGAAGAAAAAGTTAATGGACGACACAGATGTAAAGTTCAATGGAGAAAAGAAGCCTAATGCCTTCTTAAGGTGAACCATTTCCACACGTTAGCGCATTTGTATACGTCTGTGTATTTACCCGAGTAGGGAGGAAGGGTGACCTTTCCACGCGTTGATGGTGTCTGCATGGAGACGCCACTCGCTGCATCCTAATGGTCACCCAGGGCCACCACGCCTCTGTGGCCATCCTGATATTTGCCTGCCTGCGTGGGTGAAATCACTTTTTTAACATTCTCCTTTTAGAGATATGTAGTGGGAACTAACAGCGGGATGACGAGTGCCTCGTTTTAAAAGAAACTTTTAAACTGATCTTTTTATGAATGTCAAACTTACAATTTTTTATCAACCTGGAATTTTGCGCTTTTGCACATAACAGCCTAGAGGTGAGAATTCTGTATTTTATTTGTTTCACGTATTTTAAATAATACTTTTACAAACATTTTTAATAAATAGTATTTTAAATATCGGATGTCAATGCTTGTTATTTTTGGTTGTGTGATGGTCTGATGAATCTCCATGAAGCAGTGTCATTATTTTCAAAGCCCACTAGATGGCACTTTTTTCCTTTGTTTAATGAAACATCGCATCATTTTTAAAGTGATGGCGCCACCTACTGACCTTTAAACAACATGACACTGCTTCATGAAGCTTCATCAGCCCATCACAAGTGCTTGAAAATGTAGAAAAATAAACATTCATGCATTATTAAATTAGATGGATTTTTTTTAAAAAATAAAACACCTTAAGACATTTTTATTCGTTCAGGCTTTTCCTTGATTTTCTGGAACTCCTGTGTTTTTCTCGGTGTTATCTTGACCTTTTAAGTATATATTTGATTGAGTATTGTTTTGATTGTTTAAGCGCTTTGTGACCCTGGTCTGGAAAAGCTCTCTATAAATATAAATGACTTACTTACTTAGGCTTTTCCCTGATTTTCTGGGACACCTGTGTTTTTCCCGGTGTTATTTTGACCTCTTTAGTATGAATTTTTTGAGTATTTATTTATTTATTTGATCGTTGCTTTGTGACCCTGGTCCAAAAAAAAACGCTCTTTACATATAAATTACTTACTTTAGAAAAGCTTTTCTTTATTGTGCAAGTAGTGTGTCCAAGTGGATGCCTTCTAATGACATTCGATCATGCACTTTTTACTTGTTGAGGGTGTTCTTCCAGATATTGAAGACACATCTGTTGCGTAATGTAATCAACAGAACAAATAAATGATTCTTCTGAGTGAAGCCAGTATCACCCAACTGTGGCTTGTCATTTAAATAATAAAAAAAAGTATATGACAGAGAAAGTAGAACTATGACAATATCACTGATTCTGCTCTCACCGAGGGTTAAAGCCGAGGTCCATGAGTCAACCTGCCTCCCTGTCTCCTGCAGCTCCACGGATCATTAGGAAAATGAACGATTGCTGGTGCGAATGTGTGTGTTTGTGCCTGTGTGATGTCTGTGCCACTGGGCTTTGGGCAGCGTGATTACTCCGCTCCGTCTCCTACTTACCTGCCAGCCCACCGGCTTCCCCTCAGCATACTAACTCCCTCATGCTCCCAGCACTGTCCTCTTTTCACACACACACACACACACACATATATATATATATATATATATATATTTATTTTTACTTATATGGGATCTCTTACAAAACACATTAATTTGTCCAGATTAATCTCTGAAAAAAACCTCTGAATATATCAAATGTTGACAGCAGATTCCAAGCGAGGAAATCATTGGCAATATAATTCAGAAGGAATAAAAATAACTTGCCACTACCAGTTGTTTCTTTTTTTTTTTTCTTCTTACACTCTGTTTCATGTGCATGCACTCAGAGGCAGAGACACACACGCATTTTAAAAGCATATCAATGAGTGGGGCGAAACTCCTGAGAGGTCTGAGAAATTACAGCATCAACGATTGATGTCGAGGGGAACAAATATGCGTAAATGTGGATATTTTTTAACTTGTGTGCCGGGGTGTTTGCGTGAGCTGTCCCTGTAAACAAGTAGAAGAGAAAATGTTGGTGGGTGGACATAGTGTGTGTGTGTGTGTCTTCCAGGGCCTACGCCGCCACAAACGTGCAGAGCCTCGGCAAATATGTTGTGGAGGTGATGTTTATGTCGAGGAATTCTTTTTTTTTTTTTTTATCGGCACTACTGATTTATGATTTACATTCCATTGTGTTTACGGACGGTTCTTGTTATTCACACATTTTGATACCGCTTTTCCAGCGATTCACAGCAAGAAACATTCACAGATGCAGGTCATTCCTACCTGGTTAAACGTACGAAAAAATAGTGATGGTCTGATGAAGCTTCATGAAGCAGTGTCATTATTTTCAGAGTCCACTAGATGGCGGTCTCTGCACTATTTTGAACCTTTTTTTAATGAAACATCACATCATTTTTAAACTGATGGCACCACCTACTGACTTCTAAACAACATGACACTGCTTCATGAAGCTTCATCAGACCATCACTACCAAAAATGTGGAAAGACATTAGTTCAATCTTAAGGCATCTTGGCGACAACTATAAAAACTCTTTTCTATACTTCTAAATAAGGAAATAACTTATTTTCATAGTAAAACACTCTTATGTTTTGTTAATATAATTTTGAGTTAAAACTTTGACAGGCAGTTTCCAACACTGATTGAAAATGAAGGAAATAACTGGGTATATTATATTTTAACATATCATACATGTTACATTTCTTTATTTTTGAAAAAAACAACAACATTACAACAGGAAGGATAACCCAAACCAAAATAGAGAGAAGAAGCTTCAAATGGAACAGCGCTTCATTTTTAAAGTGATGGTGCCACCTACTGACCTCTAAACAACATAACACTGCTTCATGAAGCCCATCAGTACTAGCAGTATTTGCACCCATCTCTAAATATCATGCATCATAATTTTAATTAACCCTTTTTTAAAATTTTATTCTTCAGTTTATCTTCAACAAATAGTCACCAGAAACAGTTATAATTATATCATGTGCTGTTACATAAGTAGAAGGTTTGATAAACATGGTGAAATATGGTCACTTCATTTCAGGGATCGATTTTTTTTTAATTTGGGTCCTTTTTTATTCTTTGCCCTTGTATGTTAATGAACATATTTTTTGTTTACTCTCTCATTGTCCAATTAACATAATCGGATAGAAAGATTCACAATGACATTTTTTTATTGTAAAATACCTTTTTTACTTATAAAAGATAACATTGATAATCAGTATAGGTTACATGGAGGATGAGACAATATGAACCAAAAGCATAATTTTAGTATTCAAACAAAATTATGTATAATTTCAAATTGGAACTATTGGACTAAGTAGAAAAAAACAAACTTCTGGATTGTAAGGTTTTTTTTATACCTAGTCTTATCTTACATGCAGAAAAAAAACCTTCTTTTTATAATTGCTCACAATTCATTATTTTGCAACATGAAGAGATGCATACTGTGGAGTTCACACATTAATTATGCAGCTAAAGAAAAAAAGCTACAATGGTGGAAATAGCAAGAAGGTGAAAATGAGGAACTCAGTTTCTGCCTTGTTGAATATTCATATAGGATCAATTTTTGATGCTATCGGCGGTTGTTTTTTTTTCCGTGGCAGCCCCTTTCTATGTGTGAAGTTATTAGTTATCAGGAAATAGGTAATTTGTAACATGTCGTTAGGTGTTTATTACATTGATATACTTACATTAGCAGTTGTTTTGGTTTGTTTCAAACAATTACCATTTTTTTTTACCAGATCTACTTTGCCTTATTCTGCCTTATTGGTCTTTTTAGTTTATACAGTATGGAGAATATATAGACCTGAAGATAAATTTCCAAAGAAACTGAGAAAATGTACAGTATGTACCGACAAGTTTTGAGTAGTGGTGGTCTCATAAAGCTTCATGAAGCAGTGTCATTGTTTTCAGAGTCCACTAGATGGCGGTCTCTGCACTATTTACCTTGTTTTGAACAACTGTTCTAATGAAACATCACATCATTTTAAATTTCGGTCCGTGAAGGTTCTCATTCATCCAGGTCATGCTTATCCAAGAGGTCCAAAGGAGAGTGAACTTGACTGTGTTTCTTAGAAACTCTACATAATTTTTAAAGTGATGGCGCCATCTACTGACCTCTAAACAACATGACACTGCTTCATGAAGCTTCTTCAGCTCATCACTAGTTTTGAGGTCTCGATTCTGTGTTTTATTATCTCGTTAACAAATAATATATGAAGGGCTGAAGTCTACAAACAACTATACAGAGTTTGCCAAGTCCAAACGGTCCCTAAATGTGACATGTTTTTTTCCCTCTTTTCCAGGATAATATGCCTATTCATTGTTGCCAACACTTTTAGCATTCTTCGGACGGAATAATTCATCTCTTGTCTTTCAGCATTCATCATCAGAAGTCAGCCTTCACCATAATCTGTCTCGATCACGGGTCCTCGTCACGTCAATCATTTTTATGTTGTGCTTTACGTCATTTGTGATCCGCATTGTTTGTCTTTCTCGACTTCGTCTTCCCTGGTATCTCCATTATTAGCATTCTTCGTCCAACTCGTCTCCGTCCCAAACGTTTCTCCGTGTACGAGCAGAAAATCAAGATTAAAAGTTGTAACTGTGGTTTTTGTCAACTTTGTTTCCCTCTTTCTATAATTGTTTTATAGTGTGGATTTTGTTTGATTTAGCCTGCTAGTACTGAGTGTTTTTTTTTTTCAAACAATGTCCCATCACCACTTTTGTTTTTTTGTTTTTTTGTCTTCTTTTCCACTGCTGTCAGTTTTTTTTTCGAGGAGCACTTCACAGTTTGTTTCACCTTTCCAGATTGTTTCGGAGCACTTAAGATAATTACTTCCAAATGATGCTCTAATGAGGGAACAACTGTCCTTAAAGTCTTTGTGTTCCAGCCTGGCCTGCTTTCACCGATGCCTCCCATTTTTTTTACACATCATTTTATTTGCCAGTTTGACACTGTCAGAGTCTCCATAGATGTTGCCTCAATCTGACGCATGCCACAATAATTGGCCGGGCACGCCGAGATGCAAATTGCTTAACGCTTTATTAAAATACACCTTAAAGGGGATGGAGTTGTCTATTGGCAAGTCAAAATTACCATTTTGCCTCTCTTTGAGTCTTTTTTTATTTTTTGTCAACCTCTTTTAAACTTCCTGCTCTGGGAAGAGGTCAGGCTCAGCCCTTCATTTGTGTAGGTGGATTTTCCTCTCCCGTGGAAAATTGCAAGGCATTTAGAGCTATCGGAGGAGGTCAAGGACCTCTCCTTTAATTTCCCTTTATCTTCCCCACCAAGCTGCACGACCTCAAGCACATCTCGGTGCTCACGTCCTGCCCGGCTTCATCCACGCTGTTTATTTGTGCCTCCCCTTCCTCATCCCCAGCCGAAAGCGAAATCACCAGCGGATCACTTTTTTATATTTCGCCGCGTCGGCAAAATAGAACAGATCAATACAACTTTAACAATTAATCTCTATATTTGATGATTCAAGTTGAGTGCATTCACCATAACAGCCTTCCTTCCAGGTAAATCCTTTGTGTGCAGCGGCGAGCGCCTCCACGAGAATATTAATGGATTTCCTTGATTGTTTCCTTTTGAACGCGCCGTCTGCTTGTGGATGTTTTGTATCTCTTTGGCATCTTGAAAAGCCACGGTTGCTACGGGAACCCACATTGTGTCACCGGTCAGCTCTAGAGTGACGTTTCGTTTTTATTCCCCATCAGTGACATAAAGACAGAGCTCGGAGTGAATGCTTTTAGAAGTTGCCCCGATAGATTCCCTGTAAAAAGACCATAGCATAAACATTTCCCCAGTAATTGGTTACAGAGACACACAAGCGTGGAGGTGGAACTAATGAAGACAACTATTCAATTACAGGCTCAATTAATGCAAATGCCTGCAAGCGTGGATCACGGATGAGCCGAACCGCTCGCCTCGGATGTTCTGGACCACAACTGGAGCGCACTACACTCTGAAGATTACTCCCTTTCCTTCACTAGTCTGCGCTGTTCTGGCTGTTTTGTGACCTCGTCAGAACCACTCTGGTGTCTATATAGGAAGCCATGATTTCACCTTAGGCAACATCTTATGCTATGGTTTCTATCTTCTGCAATGTTCACTTTGCATTTTTAAACAAAATGATCTTGGACTAGTCACTATAGAAGACACATATGGTATGAACTACAAACATTTTTTTAACACATCTGTTTGAACGTGATCTATTTTAATAACCCTGTCATTTTCAATAGAGCAGATTCAAAAACACGTTTTGTGTTTAATACATGATGCACAACTATATATTATGTGTTACAGAGTTAAGGATTTCAGCCCTTAAAACAGCAGCTAGCACAGTTGTGGCCAACTTAGCTTAAACATTTTTTTGTGTAAAATGGCATCTTAAATTACAACTGTAAAAATTGTGTGAGGGTTATCCCTTGTGTTATCTCAGGGTCAAGGTGACCCGATGGCCCAGAAGCAAATTTGTTTGTGTTGTTCCTATTGTTACCTTTTGTTTAAGGTGAACAGCCTTCACCACTGCATATGTATATCTGTAAGTAACAGAAGTCATTCATCTTGACCCAGAGACAACACAAGGAATACCACAAACACATTTGTTTTCGGTCATTTGGGTCACCTTGACCCTAACACAAGGGTTAAACATTGATAATTGGCCAGATGAAAATCAAAACAGCAGCATATGGTATAATATCAAATAAATAGTTTTGAAATAAATTGAACTTTCTATTTAAACTTAAAACATCATTTTAATGATTTAGAATCAAATAATACAAATCATGTAGAAACATCCTGGACAGCAGATAAACATTTAATTTTTTACAATTTAATTCATATCATTTGGCTTGTTATTAATATTGTTTGTCGTGACTTTTCAGACAAATAATAATAATTATCTATGTTCTCCCTAAACTAAGACTAAACTTAACTTATTTCACATACTACTTTTAACATTCAGGGGATCATGACGTGGACTGGAAACAAAAATAAACTACTTTTGTAGAATTAACTTTCTCTCTAGTGGGATAAATGAATGTTATTTTCTTTCTGGTGGTGTCTTGTAATATTGATAGCTATTCATGTTCACGTAATTAAGTTAGTACTGGACCACAAATTGGACTCGGTTCAGAACTTCTGTTCAATTAAAACCTACCTTCACAACACACTCTCTCCTCTTTGTCAAAGACTTAATTGCGTCTAATACAGTCGCCTTTACATTACGTGATACACGGCGCCTTCATGGCGGCGGTTCTAAGCCCCTTTCGTTACAACATCGCGTCGTCAGATAAAGCACCTCCTTGCCCAAAGGGTAGCGCTCCTCACTGATTAAAGATTAAAGACGACTAAAATACTAAAGGTTTTCAAACGAAAGGAATTCTCTAATTATTTCCCCCTGAAATAAAGTAAAACAGTAGGTGCCACTGGGGAGTCGGCTCTAATTATTTCATTTATCTATAAAAGGCCTCACGAGGATGTTTCCATCCTTTTTATTTTTTATCTCTCGTCTTTACACCTTTAGCGCTACTCTCATTATTGCGTTATATTACATCCCTTTCTTCGGCTTGACTCCGTGTTAGGCTCGGAGAAGGCTAATTGATGTGAGTGCATTCGCTAGATGAGGATACATTGATGGTAATGAGTGGAGGTGACGCGGAGTAATTCCACCGATCTGCTGCCTTCCCCGCCTCATTAGGCGTCAACCGTTGCTCAGGGAGGGATGGCAGAGTGTGGGGGTAAGTGTCCATTAGAGAGAGGGTTTGAAGTTCAATTCCGGGGCTAGTTTTGGACGTCTTGAACTCTTGGCTTCAACACAGGGATTTATGTGTGATGTTCTTGTTTTTTACAAATGTCTGTGCAATTACACAAAATATGAACATAAATTTGCAAATAACAATTTAAAGAAAAATAGTGTTAATAGCAGAAAACAACAGGGGTATGCATGAGATAATTATTTAGTTTAACAGATTGTATTTACAAATATTTGAAGACAATTTTGAGCTTGTACTTAAAGTGATAGTTCATGCAAAATTCAAACTTCACTCATTTTCTACTCACCCTCATGTCAACTAAGGGTTGGGATTATTTTCAGAGTAACCCGTTCGTTTTTAGAGTTATAGACAAAAATGTATGTTCATTTTAATGTAGCGACTGAAGCCCAGTTGTCCGGAACCAATTCCTCATATCGAGGCTTCAATACATGATGGAAGTTTAAGATAAACTCCATGAAGTTAAGTGTCTTTTTGGACGAAGATAAAGAAGAAGACGACTGAGCTCCAGTTGCTACATTTAAATGGATTTTTGCCTATAACTTTAAAAATGAATGGATTACTCCGAAAATAATCCCAACCTTTAGTCATGAGGGTGAGTAGAAAGTGAGGGAAATTTGATTTTGTGGGGAGAACTATAACTTATCCTGAAAAAAACAACACTGCATGCTGAGTTCATTTTGTTTTATTGTACAAGTTCACATTAAACAAGGAGAATCAAAAGGTTTCACATGTCAGATTAGCCAATGAACAGTTTTTGTGGTCCAGTTCAACACCTATGAATCTCAGTGTATGAATCTCAGTTCACAAAGAGGAAAAAACTCCCTCCTCTGCTGCGACTCCCACCTTTTTCTTTCTTTGTCTTTGCATCTCCTCTTGCACTTTTCTCCATCCCCTTCATCCCTCTGTCCCTGTGCTGCCAGAGGCACTGAGGGACGACACTAAGTCACAGCTCCAGACAGGGCCACTCGCTTGCAGAGCCTGCCTTGTTCACCATATGTCATGGCAAATGGGGCTCCCGTGGACTCTGCCATCGGACCTTCCCGGGGAAAAAAAATGACAAGGCAGGCAGATAGGGCATGATAGTTATAGGCTACAGTGAGGAGTGGAGGAAGAAGAATGCAGTCTGGCCATGGCTCATGTAATTAAAACAGTGGCACAGTACAGCCTTTTTTATTTTGCCACCCAATATCGCTTAATCCATTAAAAATAGAGTTACTAATCGTCACTTACTTTGCTTAGTCATGGTTGACCACCATTTTTAAATATATCTACCTGTAAATGTGAAGTACTAAAATAAATAGGTGCGTATATAGACACATTTTTGTTTATCTAATGATAAACGTTAGCACGTTAAAATATAAGTGGTGGCAGACTTTAATTGTTATGGTTGATAAGACAACAGTCAGTGCACGTATCTCACCATTGAAGCTTTTTCAAAATCTTGAAAATTTCAGAAACCAGACACTTTTATTGCCACTGTTGTAAACACAAAATGTCGATTTTTTTTCGTTTGTGGTGGTAGTAGAGAATAAAATAAATAAAATAACACAAAATAACTAGAATATATCTGTATCCTTTTTCACATTTGAAAAAAATGAATCATTTATTGCTTAAGACTATTTATATTAAATAGCATATTGTGTCAATGTGGCAATTTTATCCAGTAAAACATTTAAAGTGTACAATATAACGTCAACAAAAGGAAGTACACGTTTTCTAATATACCCCTCGTAACCACATGAACATGTCTAACCTTGTTCTACATATCAGAGTGTTTGTTTGATTAATTCCTAAAGTTGTTTATTTCTGTGCTAAACGTGGGAAAAAGCAGAATATATTCATTCAAGGGATGCTTTACTGCCAATAAAGAAAAATACAAATACAAGTTGTGTACAAATACATGCACACAACTTGGTTTTGGTAGTGTAAGAGGGTTTAAAACAGTGTTTGCTTTTGTCTATCCATGTTGTGGCAACAGAACTTATTTTTCTGTTTTTAATTAAAAAAACAAAAACAATTTTGTTTCAAAAAGGAACAAACAAATAACTTTCTCTTTTCCCTTGAAAGTCTGCATTACAGAAATAACATGTTTTCAGTTGTTGTATTAAAAACATTACCAGCTAAATTTGAAGGTAAAGTTTTTTTCATCAACAAATCCTGGGACAGCAGGTGAGTAACTTCTTAAATCCATGTTCATTTCCAACATATGTCCCTCGTAGCACACGTTAAGTTCCAGATGGGCATCTGAAGGCTTTTTGAAGAGCTCTTCCCGGCCATCATTGACTACCCACACAGACAGACACACACTTGAAAAAGTCTTTGAGGGTACTGTTTTCTAATTCACCTCTGCACCTGTTTATACCTTTTCTCCATTCCACGCTTTTTTTTCCCTACGTTTGAGTGAGTCCGAGTCATAGTAGAGAAAAAAGAAAGGAAAAAAAAGCGTGGGTGAATCTGAGCAGAGAAACATCCTCTGGGTCTTTTTCCTTTTTTAAAAGAACTCCTCCAGATCTCATGTTTAATTCATGAAAGGCTCAGGCGTGATACATCCTGGCATGACAGGCAGCGTCCATCTTTGTTTGGGCAAAACGTGTATCGGACCGGACCATGGGTGATATGCCAGTCCCGTCGGGAGGCCCCGGGAATGGCGCAGACTGGTCAACAGCTGGAGGCCAAAAGCAACCCTTTCATTTGAACCAGAGCGTGGTTAATTAAACAAGTTCCCCTCGGTCAGAAAGCAGCTGGAGTCAGTTTCCTCCGTGTGCCAGTCGGTGCCAGCTGACTGCGAGGCATACTTCACCGCACAAAGCGTCAGCGACGGTGTTCTTTAGTGAAGGAATGTAAAGAACCCGAGAAACCTTCAAGTCTAAGTAAACATTCCTGGGTCCAAGAAAAGAGGGAAGTGTTTCCCCTTGGCTCGTCGCACCGTTAGCATGAATCCTCATCCCACACCCTAAAACTTTACAGCTTTAGAGCACGTGACGAAGACATTCAATTGGTTCGAGGCTTTGCGCGCCTCTTTTTTACAGGACGAACATGTGCAGCATCCTCCGACAAACAAGTGAAATCTTGTCAAGCGGAGCGCAGAGTAAAGATTAGGCATCCTTGTCCGCCTTCACAGCCAAAGACGTCATGGTCAACCTGGGGGCGATTTTTAGGAGAGAAAGAGTTGACGGATGACGGAAGGACTGAGTGAGCAATGAGATGGATCTGGATTTGCTAAAACGGTTTGCGAGCCGAAGGAAGGTTGGCGAAAGAAGGAAGGGGGACGGCTCGGTACAAAATAGCCAATTTCATAGTACACATGTGGATTATGTTACCCCTTTGAAAACACTCTCAAATGCCCATGTACCAATTACACCCGGTGGTACAGACGGGCGCTATGGGGCCGTGTTTTTGGATGTACTCCGTGTGCGAGGGCTTTGCCAGATTGTCTGCGGGCAGCGTTCTCGCCTGCTTTGATTCTTCGCCAGCGAGGCCTCGCAGGCTCTTGGCACCCGGACACTTCACTCCGTCAATACACTGGCACCTGCTGGTGCAGTGATATCAAAAGTGACCCAATTAGACGCCTGAAATATGATGTGCAATTGTGTATTATTCCATATTACCAGGACTCTTGACCTCAGTTATGAGGGTGTTTAATGGGAAAATTGGGGATTAAAATGACATAGGAATCTTCCTAAAACTGAAGTGAATTCCTTAATGAGGAAGACATTTAATTATGACAGTTATTTTTATTATTTGTTTTGTAAAAACTCAATAAGAAAACTGTTTATTTGCCTAATAAAGTAACATCATTTTTATCTTATCACCTTTTTCTTCTCGTCTTTAGAATCAGAATTATAATTAATTTTATTGCTATTATAAGTAAGTAAGTAAGTCATTTTTATTTGTATAGCGCTTTTCCAGACCAGGGTCACAAAGCGCTTAAACAATCAAAACAATATTCAATAAAGTTTTAAAGGGCAAGATAAAACACAACAGGAGTTCCAGAAAATCAAGGAAAAGCCTGAACAAATAAAAACGTCTTAAGATGTTTCTAAAAGGAGTCAGTAGATCCATCAAGCGCAAAGAGAGAGGAATAGAAATTTGCTTCAGTATATTTGTTCAACATTAAACATTAAATCAAATCTTAAACATAAATAAAAATACAGTTCAACTGTTGACGCAGCTTTCTCTTCAATTTCATGTCGTCATCCTTCATTTCTCTTCCGTCAGCGCCAACAATTTTAAATAGGTGATGAGGTAAACGCACCTTGTAACTCGTGTCTTGTATTTCTTGTAGCTATTTGCTGTAAACATCTCGGCGCTCTGCTGCGAGACGATTGCTTTTGACTGAGAACAGCGTGATTACAACGCTCAGTGACACAAACATTATCCACAGAGTTTGCTTGTCAAAGTTTATTGCCGTAACTGACAACTCTCTGAGTCTCCTTTTCTTCCCTCCTATGTCTCTATTTATCTTCTTTTTTTTTCCGCAGTCCGTATTCTTGATCCGCTTGTCCTTCATGCAGCTCTGAATACGTGGCTGTGATGAATCTTCGGTTGGTTTTCGAAGCTGAAAATAAACTTACTGATGACTCAGAAATCAAGGGCAAAAAAATAAAATCAAGATTCTCATTTTTAATGACCTTTTTAGCTTGATGACCATGTTTGTTACTCTGAATTTAACCTCAAATTAATTTCCTTCTTATTGGATTTCACGCCTCACTCGCTCCATCTGAACGTCGACTGAGGGTTTGGCAGCTGATGCCCTCTGGCGCTGTACTGGTCGTGAGCTGAGCCCTCGCAGGTCTCGACTGGCATGTAAGAGCAAGCTGCCAACCTAGATGGGCAGTTGGCGTCGGGGTCTAAATACCAGCTGGACGGATCCTGTGCCATTCTCAGGGCCATCAGACTCATCTGTCAAAACTCTGATCACTCCGGTGTGTGTCCAGTTTGTCTCAGCTCTGACCAGAAATGGCTACTAAAAAAAAAACTGCTCTCAGACATTTAAATACATTCCAATTTTCCATTAATTAAATAAAAACATATTTTCACAACATTTTAAAACTTTAGCCATGAAATCTGAATGATCAAAAACATGATTATAGTTATGGATTATGTATTTAAGTCAAGTCAGTGACAAATACTTTAACAGATTCCTGGATCCAGATGGTACTGCTGAATACCACCACAATGTATTCTTCCTTTACTTGTACCATTTCCAATATTTGGAGAAACTTTAATTCAATTTTTGTTGGTAAGAACTATTGCCTATGAAGCTTCATAAAGCTGTCATATTTGATCAGTGCTCAAACGGTGGCGCCATCAGTCAGAGACTGCCATCTAGTGGCCTCTGAAAATAAAATACTGCTTCATGAAACTTCATCAACATGTCACTTGTAAAACTTAAATTTTACAATATTCATACAATATTATCTGCTGCACTTATTACTTATATTTGAAGATTAAAACAGTAATTACTTGTATTATTAGTAATATTTCTATACACATCAAAAAATAGATGTATTTAACTATAAAATAAATGCATGGCAGTCGGCAAATGACCCTAAAGACAAGTAAAAAAAAAGTTTATTTGGTAGAGAATGAAACAAAAAACTTTTGCAATAAATAAGCAATACATTTATGAATTATACATAATGTTTTTGTTGCCAAGTTTGTCTTTTACACATCTTGAGAAATTATATATAATCCACATTTAAAGTAACTGTATTTGTGTACCTTTCTTCAGGTTTAAGCGGCAACATAATCCAAATGTTGTGGACGAAGCTTTACCTTTAGCACCTGCTAATTATTTTTCTTGGACTTTTTCTCGAGGCAGAGACCCAGACTGGCTTTCCTGCAAACAAGATGTATTACCGCGTGAGGACAATATTATTTATTACTCTTTGAGGACAATAGTTTATCTAGAAGATCTGGCACTTTGGCTAATTTGTAAGACTGGCTTGGTGCTGCTGCTGTGCAACAGCTGAGTGCTCTCGCAGAAAGACTGATTTGACTTCGGCCATTATCTTTTGATAGATAAGAGGTTGTGCAGGTGCTTTCCTCATCCCTCAGGGTGTGGTTTTAAAGATGGAGGAGATGTTTTTATCCGCTGACATTGATTCAAGAGAACCCAGAAGCAAGGTTATTAATGTTTGTGTGGAGGCCGCCCGATCCAGATGGCTGAAGTTTTCTTTTTTTTTTTTCTAACCATGAGTCATTAAGGTGTTTGGACAGAGCTTCAGGTCATTGTAGTGGAAGTTAATGTATATAGTCGGGGTGGACTCACAAATCAGAGCCAGTGTGGTCCAGACATGGTTGTTTATGTTATGGCTTGTAGGTGCAGACATGCTTTCTACACTCTCTTCCCACTCTTTTTTTTCTATTTACACTTTTAATCAATGCAAGAATTCCTAATGTGCAGGAATGTTTGCATCAAACATCTGTTAAATAGTGTTGAAAATAAAACCCTGAATCTTTCACAGGATACTAGGAACACAAACACTGTATTTTCTGTAGCTATGTTTTAAATGGCTCGCAAGTACTGAAGTGAGGGGGGGGGAAACACACTTTGCAATTAATTAGAGTAAATCCTTTCAGTGAAGTTTTTACCACATTTAAAAAGCCGAAAACTTGACCATTAACCTCCAAATGGATGCTAAACAGCGTGAGTGTTTCACCTACTCTTTTTCCAGACACAATGTGCTTCAAAAAGGACTGTAAAATCAAATGATGAGTTTTAAATGTCTTTTTTTTTTCTTTTTTTTTAGGGAGGGGGGACTCAATTAACAACATGTTTCGTGCGCCCCGTTCGTTTTACAAAGAGCCTTGCATTAGTGCCAAGGCTGGTTATTATTTCTACTGCGACTTCTCTGCGAATAGTTTCACGGTTGCTTTCTCTGCCAGGATGTACTAGAGTGGGCTCAAATTATGAAAGCATCACAATTTTTGCCGAACAACTTAGGTACATTACACCACTCTATGACATTCCACTCGCCATTATGTAATTATCAGAGAGCTGCGTATTAAAAGCAGCTTTAATTGAATAAAAAAAGAAGGAAAAATGTGAAAGTCATAATTAAAAAAGAAAATAAAATTGCCTGTTGATGGTCCAGATAATATTATTATTATCTATATTTTTTACATCCGATTAAATTCCCTCAATTTCACCTATGAAGTATATTTTTCTGAAAAATATATTTTTAATTCATCCAATGATTACTACATATTAATAGTTACCCTTCATTACAGTGATTTGTCAATGCTTCCTAAATAAAACATGTTTTCATAAAATTGAAATCATGATGGCAATGAATGGTAAATTAAATGTTATAGTAGTGCAGCAGTAACAGATGGAGTTTGGGTTCAGCACTCAGCGACATATACACAACCTACGTGTCATCTGTCATTACATTCAGGTCATTGTTCTGAGCTCAGTAGCAGCGTGACTGACTTCACCACAGCTTGACAACTGTGTCTGTTCCAAACACACGCACCCACATGTACACTCAGTACGAGACGGTCGCCCCAACGATGAGGGTTTCTCGAAAAAGAACCGTTGCTGAGACCTGTGGTGTAACTGGATGAACTGCATTGACAAGTGTAGTTTTCTTTCAATACATAAAAGATACAATTTCAACTTTTAGGTTTAAATGACTAATCATTTTAATATTATAATACCAGATTTAAGTTGAAAAATAGTCTACTGAATATACGCAATATTATTTGTTTCGTTTTGGGGTCTCAAACTAAATAGTAATAATTTATTTCATATTTTGTCATTTGATGTTTTGTTGATTTTTTGTGTGGAATTACAGTGATTTCTGGATTGTTTTCTCCTTCTAACTGAACTATATAATTAAAGCTTTAATATGAAAAAATGAATTAAATGTTAAGAACTTTATTATTTAACTATCTCACACTCTACAATGATGGAGTCCATTGCCCAATAAGACATCAAATGGAGGGCCAGAGAATATCATCTCACAGGCCGAAAATGGCTACATGTTTCAGGCCCCCGTTTTAATACTGTGAAGATTTAAACATTTAGAAGTGTATTAATTTCAATATCTTTTAGTAAGTTTTCACAAAGGTGTGGTTTACATTCAATCATAGTTTTAATGTAATCACCAAACAAGATAGTGTCTTCATGGTAAGCCGATGTTATAGTTATTGTTTTATGTTACTCTCTTCACTGATGAGCATGTTTTTTTTTTTTCAAATGTTATTTTTTGTTTACGTCATTATTCATGTTTTTCCCCATGTTTTCACGCTGTATTCCGTCTCGTCTCTTTGATCTGGGTTGTTGCTGTGTTTGATGTCACGGCTCATTAATGACGCTTTATTTGAGTTAGCACTGCTCGGATGCACATCTCTGGCCTTCATCCAGACCTGCGGGGTCAGGGTTATGGCCTTCTGATTATACATGTATGCATAGATGCTGACATAAATACTGGCTCGTTGCTGTGTCGAACCTGAGCCTACACAAGTCTGGTGTGAACATATTTCAAACCATCTAGTCCAGATATAATTTAATTCAAAACACATGAATTCAAGTGTTATCTGAGTTATGAAACAATGGAATAATCTTGCAGCCATACACTGATATAAATGAATGTAGTATCTGTTACATCCGCTTGCTATTACTGACAGTTTTGTGGCTGATCCGGCCATTTTGAATATGCAGTCTCTCTGCTAAACCAGACTCCTGGCAAATTTAAATAACGTTTTTTTTTAATTATAATGCTGCAACTCCTCCTCCTGTAATCACGCTCTGCTTTGATTATACAAAGAATCCCTTGGAAGTGGATCAATGTTTGACTAATCACAGCAGAGTGGGCGTGGTTATTGTCAACACGATTTTATTTCCAGAAAAACAGTGTTTTCAGTGGACGGGGCTTAATTTTATTTTCTAATGTGAACATTCAATGAAAAGAGAGTTTTGTACAAACAGACACATACAGATGAGTACTATAGAGTTACAATATATATTCAAGATACACTTAAATAAAAACATCTGTTGCCCCTTAAGATTGAAGCACATTTTAAACCTGGCTGGAAATATCTTTTTTTCTATGTTGTTAAAATGTTTTTTTGTTTCGCTGGGTCTCAGGCTTGCTGCAGGCAGCCTCAAGTGGACACTTAATGAACTGCATAGGCTGTTTTTTTCTTGTTGATATTTTCTTTTAATTGCTGAACTCACATGTACTTCTTCACAGGTGAGAATCGAAGTGTAAACTGTGTTCTCTTGTAGTGCTTTTATCCATCTGTCTTCACACATCCCTCCACTATAGAAATGAAAGTGTAAATTATATAATACTCAATGTTACATTTTTCACCTCTGATTATTTTTGCTCCCATGAGGATTGTTTTTGTCTGTGCATGTGTGTGTCTGCCTTCAATGATCCCGCCAGTTAGGGGGTTAACACCTCTTTCAGGTTAAGTCTTTTTCTTCACCCCTTAAAAAACGTAGAGGGGGCGCAACCATTTTCCGGTTCTTCCCTAACCTCCCTGCTTCTCCCCACTCATCTGTCAATGAAAGACACAGTTTTTGCCACAAGGCATTGTGTGTTTAGTGGTGGTGCCAGCAACTGCCATTTGGGTGCATAGAGGAAATAGAACCCACCCCTTTTGAACTGCTGCCAAGCCAGCCAGCTTGCACCTTCTTCAATAACTTCCCCTGAAGGCAATTCCTCCCCTGCACCCCTCGCCTCTTCTTTTTTCAAACAGTTTATTTTGGCTCATTTTCTCCAACAGTCCTTCACTTAAAAATAAAATAATTAAATATAAGAAAAATATGTTCCAGTTCAAATCTCTATCTAGGAAATTCGCAGAAAACGCATCCACGTGTCTGGACTTTTTTGTAGAGAAAAAATAAAACGATGATATCAGACATCACAGCATTTTCCCATTGTGTCTATTAAATATAGTATATATACAGTATATATATATATATATATATATATGTTTGCGGTTCCACATTCAACAGTGACATTTCACGAGTCCCCATTCTTGTTTTTAGAAAATGAAATCACACTTCTGAATAGAACCAATAAAAGAGCTGGGACTGTGTTTTGGCAAAGGATCTTCATGAATTGAACATCCCCCTGTTGTTCTTGAAGTTGTCTGATTTTTATATATTTAATGTATTATTATTATTATGTATTTTTTCAGTATTTATTGTTGCCATTTTAAACGTTCTACAATGGAAGATCTACAAAACTTTAGATATCAAAATAAGATACT
The DNA here is from genome assembly GCF_982586985.1 of Callionymus lyra. Lineage (NCBI taxonomy): Eukaryota > Metazoa > Chordata > Actinopteri > Syngnathiformes > Callionymidae > Callionymus > Callionymus lyra. The sequence continues at coordinate 16,836,510 of NC_141830.1, forward strand.
CAATGTCTTTGACATTTCTTTTGAATCAAATTCAGGAGTTGCTTTAACAATCAATTGTAGTTTTTTGAAAAAGTTGCTAGCAAAAACTTCAGTGTCATTTAAATCTCACCCTTTATCACTCCGATTTATGAAGGTCTGATGAAGTGGAATAGAGACAACAGATTCTGATTGGTTAACATCCTTATGTTTAACAAAATAATCTGGCCTTAATGTGTATTTAAAACTGTCATTATGGACCTTCCATACAAAGAGAAAACATACATCAATTATTGAGCGATAATGTATAGAAGAGATTTTGAGTTGTATAATGTTCATTGAGTTAGAAACTGTGTTGCAAAGTGATTTATTTTACTGATGAAGGCTAGTTTATTCAGTAATGTTTCATATATTTTAGTGACAGTCCAGCTCTAAATCACAAATTGAAGGCATAGGAATTGTTTTGAGTGAAACTTGATAAAATGAACAGCACACTCATCAATGGCAAAAAGATGTTTTAATAAAAGTTCAGAAATATTGTAAAACCTGCTACATTTGCCAAAATAATTTGAAGGAGCTTATTCGTTTGAAAAACCCAGCTTTGTTTGTGTCTATTTGAAATGATTTGTTCATTCAATATCTTTTTTTTACAGTCATAAATGTAGAGATGTTCAATAATTGCCACACGTCTAATTTATCTTGAAAAAAAGACAAAAGCATTCACTTGTTTCTTTAAAATGTACAGCCTTTAAAATTGAAAATAGCTCTATGATTCCGCTTGTTAAATGAACTTATAGTTCTAGGCTATGATTTATTCTAAATGCATGTAGATCCAGTGCAGAGATGTTGTCTGCATGTCTGCATGTCTTTTAAATGTCACAAACAGGTGTTTAAAAAAAAACAAATAAAAGACAGGAAATTTCTTTTTTTCTTCTTTCTTTGCAGTGAGGGCCTCAGAGGACCGGATACGCTCACACTATTGAGGCGCTGTGTGAACTTACAATCTGTCAGTTCCACTGTGTAACACCGTGGCCCCGGGACAGACAACTTGCTGTAGAGAGGTACGGAGAAAAAAGGCAGAGATCGGCCTAAAAGCGCACTCACAGGCAATAGGTGTCATATTAAGGGTGTGTAATACACTATGTCACCTCAATGGCGTGTGGCCCATTAAGGCTATAACCTCATATACACTGGCGTTTATTTTGTCACTAGGGATTATTCGGAACAAACGGGCTGATAGGGGGGAACACGTAGTGAGCTCTTAAAAAAATGGTTTGTTTACTCTCTATGGATGCCCTCAAGTTCATTATTGGATATTTTACCTTTTTTCTTTTCTTCGGGGTGTGTGTACGGCACGTGCATTTTTTTTTTGCATGATGTGTCATCGCGGCACGAGAGGGTGGAAAGGTAGGGGGGGTGAAAATGAGAATGTAAATACATGGTGAGCTCACACCCAAGCAGCACCTCCTCTCCAGAGTAGTACCTCCTCCTCCTTCTACCCTGTGTGAGGATAAGCCAGCCAGGGGGTGACCTTGCCCGGTGTAATTAAAGTGAAACACCTTGACTTGTCACCATTGCCTGAGACAGCTTAAATCTCCCTAATGTAAATGGAGGCTGCTGCTGATATGTTGCTCGGCATGGCCGTGGAGAAGATACAGGAGCTAGTGATCCATCTCCTTCCCGTTATACACACACACAAACACACACATACACACACACGTAACATTTCTGTACACACAGTGTTGTATACACCCTTTTTCTCTCCCTCGCTTTCCTCACACACAATCATGCAACCCACCGTCACCACCCCATCTCGCTGTCCATCGCCTTTATTTATTTTTCACACTTGACAGCTACAGCTTTTGAACGGGGGAGAAGTGCATGATGGGAAAGCTCAGGTGTTTTGATTGATGGAAATGCATGATGAGCAATAGACGTCAACTTCTATCAATCTTTTTTTTTTCTGCTATTAATCTGAATCAATCCAGATTTTTCTATGGTGAGGAAAAAAACCCACTCCTGACCAGTATATACTATAATCTCTGGGCTACAAAAAAGTCCAAAATTCTCAATTTCAATTTACTTGAGTTATGCCACTTGTGAAGACAGCAGTGGCAGAACGACGGCGGTGCCAAAATAACCTGTTTGAAAGGAACACTGGCGAGATACAACTTTGAGTGTGCCAACGTTGCTGTTTGCCAACCTCCCTCCTCCGTGCTCTTTCCTGGTCAAAGGGCACAAAGACATGGAGCCAGACACCCGTCACGGGTCTGCTCCGGGCCCTCACCAATGTTGGGCAATGGTCCACTCTCTTCGCAAAATGGTGCCAAACCCGGCAGGTACTTCCAAAAATAAACCAAATGATTGTCTATGAGGCAGCAGGAAACCTCGTCATGGTGTCAAAAGCTTCAATTAAAGATGGAGAATGAGTTTTTCTCATTGCTTTACTTTACTGATTGTATAAAAATGCTCCATCAAAAAAGAAAAATTAAATATAAATAAACATTTCAAAGGTGTAGACAGAACTAGTGATGGTCTGATGAAGCTTCATGAAGCAGTGTCATGTTGTTTAGTGGTCAGTAGGTGGCGCCATCAGTTAAAATTGAGTGATGTTTTTTAGAACATGCATTCAAAACAAAGGGAAATAGTGCAGAGACCGCCATCTAGTGGGCTCTTAAAATAATGACACTGCTTCATGAAGCTTCATCAGACCATCGATGGACACAACTGAAGAAAAAACATCACCAAATCATCAAAAGACTGATACGATTATAGAAACGTGAATCAAAATAAGAAGTGATCAGTTACAAGTTATTGAAGTTTTTTTCTGAAATAGAAAACACACCTTCTGTGGTTTTCTATTTACCTGCGCTTTTGTTATTAAACTTTAAGGTAAAGTGGTTTTCCATATATTGAGATATATTTGACCCTTATTTTTATATACTATAAGAGGCCAAGAGACATAAGACAAACACAGAAAATCCTAGAAAATCCAGGAAAAGCCTACACAAATAAAAATGTCTTAAGATGTTTCTTGAAGGAGTCAGTAGATCCATCAAGCGTAAAGAGAGAGGAAGATCGTTCCAAAGCTTAGGAGCAACAGCCTGGAAGGATTTCTCTCCTCTGGTCCGGATGCGTGTTCAGGAACCATCAGTAGATTCTGATCCACAGACCTCAGAGCCCGAGCTGGGGTGTAAGTCTGGATCAGATCACTGATGTAAGGAGGAGCCTGACCATGAATAGATCTGAAAGTAAGAACCAGAATTTTAAAATTGATCCTGAAAGAAACTGGAAGCCAGTGAAGAGATTTAAGTTTCGGAGAAATGTGAGTTCTTCTACTAGAGCGGGTCAGAATTCTTGCTGTTAAAGAAACTTAAAATTACAACAGATATTATTTCCTGACAATCATATGAAATTGTTATACTTCATTTTCATGAAATAAACTACCTTTTTAAAACATGCATTTGAAATGTTAAAACATTCTCCTGTCCATTAGAGTCATATCTTATTTAGAGCGGCTTGTTAACTTTCCTGCTCGCGTGCAGGTGGTCGACGGCAAAGCAAGAGAAACAGACGACAACACAAGCTTGTTGCTATTATGATGGACAGCATCTACTGTGAGGTTCACTAAGTCAATGTGTTCGGTGAGTGATGCAGCAACTGCTCCACCTATGGGGGTTTGTGCAGACAGTGTGAGCATGGGAAGTTGTTGTTGTTGTGTGTGTGTGTGTGCTGAGAACACAAGCCAAAAAATACTGAGCTTGGTTTCAACATCTGCGTGCACTTCCTGTCTTTTTCCGACGGGGACGAGACAAAGAGGAAAGAGAGTTTCCAGAGGCTACAAAGGAGCTGTACAATAAAAAAAGAAAAAAAAGATCGAGGATCTATCAATGGGACTGACAAACACAGACAAAACTTGGGAAGGAGTAAGGCTCGGGCCCCATGCTTGGTTCAAAGAGCCAGTCAGAAATGCAGAAAGAGCAAGAAGGATGGACCTGCTGGGAAGTATAGTCGTCATGGTGGTGGAGGAGAAGGAAGGAGGGGGGGGTTATGTGCTTGGCAAGAGACTGGAGTTTTCTCCGCTATTCATTTGAAAGGAAACTGTGCAGAGCAAGGGAGACGATGTCAAACTGCATCGTGGTGCAGAGTGGATTTTGTGTTGATGCCGTGAAAAGAAAGGTCGAGCTGAGCTCCATGTGTGGGCCTGTGCAACAAGTCAGGTTTGAATTGAGGCGATCGCGCCTTCCTAGATTAAACAAACAGCAATAAAACTTGCCAATTATCTTATTTGTTAGGAAATATTCTGGCCTGTTGAGAAAAACCTGCGATAAAATAATTATGTTGACCCTGGAATTATTTAATACAATTAAAATATACTAAAAGTTACTAAAAAAGTTATTAACCATTATCAGAATTATGTGTATTATTATTTTTCCTATGCATGGTCCGAAAAATCTTTATAGACTATTCGGAAAAACTATTTATTCAACTGCTTACTTCCCTTTTAAGGTACAAAGGACCTATTTACCAAGTGTTTTGTGATTTCATTGGTTAATATTCTGCTGCTTGCAACAATGCATTTCCTGAGATTCAACAGAATGCTCAGTATCCTGACTTCTGATTGGCTCATTGATGTTGCCTCAATGACTTGTCAATACGTAATCGCTTTTTTTTACATGAGTCTTTTAAGCCTGACAGACACAGGTATGACTTAAGTTACTTCCAACTGATGATCACACCAAAAGCTACTTTGACAAGAATATCCACTTGACTGAACGGTCGTTCCTGAGGACAGTACTACTCCTTGATGTTTTAGTCGCAGATCAAAATTGGGTAAAGTCGCTGGGAGCGTGTTGTATTTCAATGGCGAGTCAAAATGGCAGATGAAAAGGGCAGTATTTTAATCAAATGTAGAAGTATAAGAAAAACATTTTGGGTTGAGTCCCTGGTAAATCAGATCAATCAAAAGAGCTAGACGAGTTCACGTTATTTTTGTTTTTGTTTTTGTTTGTCTTCCTTTTGTTGTATTAAATATCTGTAAATAACCTCAAAAATTATGGCTTTGATAAGTCAGTGCACTGTTGCTTGTGTCAAAGATTTCAAACTACAGATTATTGATGGGCTGATGAAGCTTCATGAAGCAGTGTCATGTTATTTGGAGGTCAGTAGGTGGCGCCATCACTTTGAAGAACGATGTGATGTTTCAAACAAAGGAAAATAGGGCGGAGACCGCCATCAAAAGACACTGCCTGATGAAGCTTCACCAGACTATCACTACTATGAGAAAATATATATATATATATATATATATATATATATATATATATATATATATATATATATATATATATATATATATATATATATATATATATACGGTATATGAATGATTATATTGAATTAATTGGAAATCCATGTAGGTGAGTAACTCCATCATTCGTGGACACATCAGACACTGGGAAACAGAGTGACACTGAGCTGTTTGTATGTCCTTGGGATGCCAAAGTCATTGTCAATGCTTATCAGAATCTGGGACCAAAGAATGAGCAGGGGGTTGTGGGGGGGATGGGGTGACTAAAATAGGCAGAGCTTTAATAAAACTTTATCAGGAGTTCCCTCAGCGGCAGCTTCTTCACGCCAGCCCGACACCCCCCTACTTTACCCCCATGACACCCCAGCTCCAATATTTAAAGGGCTCCGGGTGCGCTGCTGCGGGAATAACGTTTAACTTCACCAATTTCTTATTGCCTGTCAGTCTTTCTAATTTGATCCGGCGTTGGACTGTTACCGTTTTGGACAGCGGAGTCACGGCTCATATTGGCAGCCAGACTGGCAGCTAATAAAAGCCGGCTTGGTATTTACTCTCCGTTTCCCTTTATTTATAATATATCTCAATATTATTATTATTATGAAGATATATGCATTTAGGACTCACCTGTCTCTCTCTCTCGCTGGCCTCTCGCTTAATAATGTCTTATTGATTTCCATTCTGGACTGGGTATATTCCTGTTTAATTTCAAGGTGATATCACTTCCACTATGATTCCTGTCAACCTTTACTTTTTTCTTCTCCTCCTGGCACTATCAATACTAGATTGTTTTATGAAGTCGAGGTGATTATTACAGACACTGATCCTTTATCCTGGACAAGGATACTCTTTTTAATGTAAATATGTTCACAGAATATCTTACACACTCTTGGCTTGTGGCCCCGTCATCCAGTCACCAAGGCCCCTACTGTCCAGAAAAGTAGAGCTCAGGTATTTTTTATACACTTACAATTAAATATATATATATATTTTTTAAATATAGTTAAAAATTAAGGAATTATAGCACATAACAGTATATGTTAACAATGTTGAAAAAAGGAGCATTTCGTTTTCAGCTGTATAATTCTGCAATGATTGTGAAATGGAGTGTAACCGACATTAAAACAGACCTGCATGGTATATATTTATGTTACATTGATTTATTTTCTTTTATAAATAAATGTCTTGTTTTGAGTCATCAAAGAATTACAATAAAATCATTTTTAAGTGTCCTATTCAATCTATTGAATTAGATTAACACTATATGTATTGCAAACCGCAAGATATTTTATCTTCAGTTAAACCGTTAATACTACTGATGGTCTGATGAAGCTTCATGAAGCAGTGTCATTATTTTCAGAGTCCACTAGATGGCGGCCTCTGCACTATTTTCCTTCATTTGAAACAACTGTTCTAATGACTCATCACACCAATTTTAAAGTGATGGCGCCACCTACTGACCTCTAAACAACATAACTGCTTCATGAAGCTTCATCAGATCATCACTAGTTAATAAAATATTTTTAATGATTCCAATTTTCCAATTTAAATTATTGCACAAAGCAGTTCAGGGCAAAGCGTGACTGAGGGGCCAGCACGGGTTCCTCTGTTGGTATTTGTGTGGCAATCACAAGGTCGGAGAAATGCTTCGATGAGACCCCTCATTTCATTTAATTAATTCATTCATTCATTAATTTTCTACCGCTTTATCCCTTATGCGGGTCGCGGAGAGACTGGAGCCTATCCCAGTTTCATTGGGCGAGAGGCAGGGGACACCCTGGACAGGACGCCAGTCTGTCGAAGGGCACACAAAGACAGACAACCATTCACACACACACTCTCATACCTATGGACAAGTTTTCAATCAACCTCTGTATATTTTTTGACTGTGGGAGGATTTCATTTCATTTTCCTTCATTGTATTTTTTGGCTTAGTTAAATTCTTTTCCCAAGTAATGAATTTCTGTATCATGATTTTTGTTAAGATCTTAATTGCTGTGGTGAAATTTTAAAAATGCTTTACACACTTAGTAGAATATGTAGGACGCTTCTTAAGTTTAACTTAAATTTGGTCTATACAAGTTTATTTAGTAAACAAATGAATGGAAAAAAAAATGCCTTCACTCAGAACGGCCTGAACGATCCGACATACAAATGTCCACTTGTTTGTTGTGTTAATTACTGATCAGAGTCAACCTCCCGGGGCACTCCCTCCTCCTCGCCTTCACCGATTGGAATTATAAAGCATGTAGCTGGAGTAGAATCAAGACAGGAGCCCTCAATGAGAAGCAGTGCGTGTTTATATGCGAAATATATGCACCATCAGCAGGAAAGGGTCTGAGTCAGCCACTTGCCAGGCCTTGCCGCATGCTAAAACAAACGGAGGCAAAGCCCATTAAAAATGAATGCCACGAGATAATCACATTCACACTTAAAATTTAATGTTGGTACGCGGAGACTGACAAAGAGAAGGCAGGGTCGGGCACCCCAGATTATTGCGGCATCTTTTGTACCTCCTGCTTTGAGGTGACTTCTTGACATGGCCCCTGGTGGTGATCTGTGTTTCAACACAAGGGGGAAGGCCTTTGTCGCTATAATTCTTTTAATTAGCTCCAAGAAGTTCACGAGGTCTGCTCGTACCTGTTTGTCGGTGCCGAGAGTATGTTCGGGGATCTCTCTACTCAGAAAGCCGGTCCTACTTATCGTGAAGCATCTCGTTGACGGGCGTCTTTGTTCACACTCAAAAAATCAAAAGAATCTATAGAAATACAATTCAACTGCAATAAAACTAAACTTCTTCTCCTCTCATCTGCTGTTGTATTTCTGCTCGAAAGTCTATTCTCTACAACTCTAGGAAGTGTTTTGTGTCATTCCAAACTCTATGTGAGAAATAGATATTGGTTTCTGGCGGTGTCTGGGATTTCCATTCAAAGAAAATAAAATATATATATATATTCATATGTCACTAAGAGTTCCACAGTGAATTTTGTGTAATGGACGTTTATAATCCTATCAACTTAATGTGGGACAGCAGTATTTAGTGAAAAATAAAAATATATGGGTGGAAATGGGAAAGTTTTTTGGATTTCTTTGATCGGTGAGTGCGTTTCTAGTTTAGATCATCATCATACTGCACATTTTGGTCATTTTACATGATCTCATATTTGCAGATAAGCTTTTTTTTTTTGGAACAAACAACTTGAACTAGATTTTCTGGCCAGAATAAAGTCTGTGTGCGATAATTGTAATTGCTGTACATCCAACAAATGCACAGCACCTGTTGCATGAATCATATGAATTGAAACAGGCCAGGTAAAGGTTCACAAGCATTGAAGGCTCTTATTGGGGGGAGCAGGACAATAGGTCGGTGGGTGGTGGCCAGTAGAGTTGAAGGGGAGAGGGTGTTCCTCCACTTGAGTTCCCGCTCGAGTGGGCTAAAGATGGCTGAGAAGTGCACTTCCCCTCAAAGAAGGCAAATTAATGTTTTTCATGCCCAAACATAATATTTTCTGAAGACGAACACAATAGCCGCCTCTCATCAGTCTTCTCCGTACATTGACAGCGTTTGTGCGTGTGTGTGTGTGCAGGTGTGTGTGAGTGTGACCATTATGGTCCCGCTTGACCTTGCATTCTTACATCATACAACAAAGAAAAGCCCTTGTCCTGGTACTTGTTCAGGGTCAATTCTTTTCTTCGGAAAGACAATTTTTCAGTCAATATTACTATCATTCAGGCAAAAGATATGTCATTTTCTCTGCGCCTACATATTCCTTTCTTTTACAAAACCCTGAAAAACCTTTGGTTGGCAGAAGTCCTTGGAAACAAAAAAGTAAAATAAAAGATTAAAAAACTTGGAAAAAGAAGCAGGACAATGAAATGGTTATTTTACTATTGCATAGAAAATGAAGGAACTTTTTTTTGGGCTTGTTAAAAATTGGACTTCCAACACATGTTTTTGTTTCTTTTTGATTTAGTTCCCACACATACTCATTGTTAAGTCCACAATTTATGAAACGTAGCGGTGTAGAGGTGAAAATTATGCAAAGCCCTTCTATTTCTAGACAACTAGACCAGTAAAATGAATAGACAAGTGTCAAGCACAGATGAAGGCAGCGCAACCTACAAGAGTGAAGTTTCCTTTTTTTTTTTTTTTATCTCTATCTAGGTCACAATATGTGGAGCAATTTCAACAGATGGGCTACAGAGTATTCCCCAGGCGAACAGAAGTTAGTTTCTCCTTTTCCCTTCTTTAGTGTCAACCCTGCCGCGGAGGATTCCATCACCGGGCAGGTGATGGAGGAAAAGTTGTGCATGTGTTTGTCCACTTTTGTCCACTTTGATCAGAACTGCAGCACACATGGTAATAAGATGGTTAGACTATGTGGGGGCAAAATGTCTCTTGTGTTTTTGAAGTAAATCCTGCTTTTGAGGATGGTCACCACTTCACCTTGACCTCCCAACATTCCTTCAACAAGAGAATTTTAGTAGTCAGTTTCTAAAGTTTGGGATATTTAAAAAAAAAGTCAGATAACAACAAGATTCCGGGTAAAAGTGGTGAAAACCATGGCCATCCGGGAGAGGCTTGGAGTAAAGCCGTTGCTTGTCTGTGTTGGGAAGAGTCGCGGTTTGTGCATCAGTGAGATGCCTTTAGGTCTCCCTCGTGATGTGTTCCTGGCATGTCCCACTAGTAGGAGACCATGGAGGAGACCCAGGAAATACTGGCCTGGGGACAACCTTGTGGTTCCCATAAAAGAGCTGGTGATGTAGCTGAGGAGAAAGTCTGGAAGAAGATATTGGAGATAAACTAGGTTGAACAAGAACTGGTTTCTCTTTTAAGCGGTTTTTGGCAATTTATGGTGATTGCATAGAATCAGTTGAGTTTCCATTAGAGACATTATTACCATCACCTCTTCTAGTCCTCTTGAAAGTTTGGCCACTTCTGATTTTCTTCATACCTGTTTGATATTCATTGGTTGTCCAAGATTTGTATGGTTGTGTGTAAAGTATTAATATGGATTTTTTTTTATTGTATCGGCACAGTGACAAAATAACTAAGCATTAGTGTTGATCAAGAGTTACATCTGGGTCCAGGATGGTTTTGAAGAATCTATCGTTCAATCGTGTCACATATTCCACTGGTTCTCTGTTTGGAACTAGCAAAACAAAGCAGACAACAGCAGACAAGTACTGAAATAAAATAACTGACATGTACTCTATTGACTGATATGGATCATAGAAATCAACATATTTTGAGATGCTAGACACTATTGCCAGAATGCCGCAAGGATGGTGAAGCTTTCACCTTAGCAACCTGGGGTCAATTTCCTGTCAAGGACCCCCCCACAACCCTCCCAAAAAAGTAGGCACAAGTTAGAGGCAAGTGTTCCAGAGAACCTTCTAAGCAAACAAGCAGGTTAAAGAATGGGTTAAGCATATTTTGTTAGATGGTTGTGTGAGTTGGGAAAATCACGAAGATTACACATGGAGTGAGACAGGTGAGAAGGTAAGAAGGGGTCTTTGTGCGAGCTTAAAACGGGGCTCAAATAATGGAGAGTCTTCACATGTTAGCACATTTTGCCCCAGGAATTCTTGTGCAGGCCCCTTTCGAGGGTCCTTGTTCAAAACAACCAGCTGGTCGCTCGTCTGAGAAAGTGAGCATTGACCAAAATTCCGCTTCGGTAATAGAAATAAATACACAAAATAAACTGTATGGGAGTGTACGCTGAAATAAACCATTTGAGTTGTGGTGCTGATGTTGAGGCGAAGGATAAGTCGGTGGGAAAAAGGCAGGCAAGAGTTCCAAGCATTGAAAGATGGTTTGAATGTGGGTGAATACCATGCGTGCACGGAATCTTTGTTTTTTTTCCTACAACTGTACAATGACCTCTTTGGAAGCCGGAGGAAGACAGTAGCAGGCAAAAGGATGGGGAAGAAGAGGAGGAGGAGGCGGCGGAAAAAAAGGGGTGTTTGGGTAGCGGCAGGCTAACAGGCTAGACACCGAAGCTTTTGTGTGCAAATTTCCCAGCAGCGCCTTACCAGTTAATTAAGGAGGTCAGGGAAAAAGGGAGCGAAATAGAGAGATGTAGGAGGTGGGGGTCGGCCCTAACGAGCCGTCCGCAACACATGAATGAGGGGTTTGTCCTAAACGAAGCAGCAAGAGGCCAAACAATGTCAGCGGCAATTAGCAACCAATGGTGGGCAGCCAAAGGCCTGTTGACTGAGAAAGCAAAAAGATGTGAGTACAATAAAGAAATCGGGCACCACGGAGCACACATTTGTAAACACCGCAGAGAGAGAATGGGACAGGTCTGAGCAATTGGCTTGGGCTGGGGTGAGGGAAAAGAATAGGTAGAGGCGGGTCAGGTTGCCTTCACCTCCACTCTCAGAGAGGCCTTGACCCCTTTGGGCTGAGGGAATCTGCGACACAAGTCTAGAGTAACAAAGGTGTAGTGGTGTATGCGAGTTACTGGACAGAGTCGCTGAAACACCGCCGACTATAACGGGTAAATCGTCGGCAATCTGTGGACAAATAGTAGTTAGTTGGAGAGCCATTAATCTCCAGACCAGTCACTCCAGTCCACTCTCCAGTAAGAACATTTTGGCTCCAGTTATCCTTTCCAAAGGTATTCCTCCTACAATACCAATACCCTTGCCTTTGTGTGGTCCTAATCTAAGAGGTGAAGTACCTTTTGTTCCTCTCTCTCTAATCACTGACAGAGACCATGTTCTCTAGTGGTTCGAAAAAACCCAACGTCTCCTCAAAGGAGAAAAGAAATGTGCTGCTCTCAGGCTTTGTGCGCAAATATAAAAGCGCACAAAACCAAGAGTCTGAGATAGTGTGAGGTTCGCCCTCTCGCTCTAGATATGGATTATATTTTCATTGGGTTTTTATTTGCCGGCCACTTGTTAACTCTGCAGAGTATCTGTACATGAAAGCGTGTTGTAAGAAAGGTGTGAGAGGTTATTTCTTTGTAGAGGATGGACGGTGATGAGGGCATGAGAAAATAACCAGTTAAAGAATTTTTTTCATTCCATCACCTTCTTTCCACTTTTAAAATGTTTTAATTTGAAAAAAAGTGGCAAGATGAGTATAAAAACTTTATGAAGATGAAAAAAAATACTTATACTTATACAATTAATTGTTAGAGACACCACTTTTTTCTAGTATTTTCTTATCATATCAATTCATTAGTATGTATTATGTATGTGGGTACACATTAAGTGTGATGATAAGAAAACCTTATTATTATAGTTATTATCCTATTTTAATAACTATTTTTCAAGTTTCCCTAGTAGGACAAGGATGGGCTACAACAAATACAGTACTATAGTGTGGTGAGGTTTGGTTCTAAGAATGTGTACCAAAGATGATTTCTTGATAATTATCTATTTTATATATATGACAGTAACAAAAAATAGAAAAAATATTAGTAATTAGATATTAAATACTGCAGATGATAATGGTGTTATATATATTTTTTAGAAATATAATTAATTGTATTTTGATCAAAGTAGTAAATGGAGCACATTAAAAGTATGTTTTTTTTTAATATAACTGAATATAAATGAGGGATAACAAATAAAGAAAATGTTTAAAAAATAATAATAATGAATCATCTACATTTGATTAAACAAATAGAAACAAAAATAGAAAATAATTTCTACAAATAATTAATTTAAATGGCTTTAGAAAGTCTAAATAGTTAGTCAAAAATAACATATTGGTATAACTGTTTTATTTTGCAATGGAAACAACCGTTTTCATTAATTTTCTACAGCTTATTCCCCCTTTTTGCGGAGAGAAATACATGGAAAAAAAGGGTCACGGAGGGTCTGGAGCCTATCCCAGCTGCTTCAGGGCCAGAAACATTTGACACCCTGGACTTGGTGCCAGGCCATCGCAGGGCACCCACAGAGACAAAACGCCATCAGTGTTGACACAAACACCTAAGGACATGCTGCTCTAATAATACCTCCGTATGTTTTTGCTCTGTGGGAGGAAACCAGAGTTGACAGTTACGCAATTTGACCCATTCACAAGCCACACTTAAAATTTGTCACGGTTATCATCACCCATTTAATACTGAATTATTTTGTTGTCATTTGTTATTAATTAATTAATCTTTTGTTTATTAATTAATTTATCATTTATTTTATTTACTGTATGTATTATTTGGTGCAACAAATTTACATTGTCACACAGTAAATATGTTTCAAACCATCTAAAATGTTAAGGTTAAGATATAATAAATCAATACTTTTCATGAGTTACAATCATTTACCGCCATAAAAATCTTCTAGAAGATGAGGAGTATTATCCCAGAAAATGAAAATGAAAACAAATTAAATGTGTCATCACTAACACATAATGTTTTTTACTATGATGCGTCGTAAAACATGACATGTTTACGATTCTCTAAATCAATAATTATCACAAGTAAGTTACGATCAATGGACGCCTCCGATCTCTTCTAGAGGACGTAGACTACTATCCTCCTAAATATCCTCAATGTAAAAGTTGACTTTTCGAGAAATTAATAATGAAATCATCAGATTTTAACAATCTTTGTCATTGTCAAAGGGCTTTTGATGCTATAGCTAACATAGAGGTAAAAACATGTTATAAATCAACATAAAAGGACCTTTTTTTGTTTTCAAAAATATTTGTACTTATTTTAAGATGGACCCTGCGAGGGCCAAATACTTAAAAGCAAGGGTCAAACTTCACCCAGGTCTAGAGATATATTTAATTTTCATTCATGAAACGATGTAATCTACCACCCTTATTAGCAGTGTATTTAAAGTTTAATCACTTCTTGATTTTGCTATAATAACATATTCCCATACATTCTTAACCTAAGTAGTTCCATTATGAATGACATTTCTCCGCATATACACTTCATTTGGAGTAATTGCCTCATTCACTCCTTCATGTTCCTCAAAGTGCTGACAGACACTCTTCAGAATGTGCCGATAAACCAATCTGCTCTCCGTTCAATCAACAGATGGAAAAACTCATCCATATTCCCCTTTGCCTGAGCAAGATTCATCGGGCGAAGTCTCTTCTGTCTCTCGGAGCAATCCATAATGCGTCTCATCTGGTAATCAGTGTGTAAAGGGCCAGGTGATCATTGACACCCTGGCTTCGGCTGGGAGACGATAACCTGCTCCAGGAAAGTTGGGTTGGAACCGGGAGGATGATATTGGCAGTGGAGGAGGAGTAATCAAAGTCCCATGCAGGGGCTGGAGTGCAGGAATTACTATGAAGATTTAGGTAGTATTAAAAAGGAATCCTTGGACTATTCTATTACGACTCTACACCGCCTTCCTCTCTCTCTCTCTCTCTCTCTCTCTGTCTCGGGTTGTGCTAATTGGAGGCAGGTAGCCCCCAGATGCAGGGCCCAGGTTACGGTAACCTTGGTGGTGAGATCGGCTGCTCGCCTTTATGCAGCCGGCTATTCATCAAAATGGGGAACGGCGTGGCGGCGTGGCGTGGGGGGATGGCGGCTGAGGGGCAGAATATGCAGCAGGGGGAAATGAACGTCCAAGGCAGCTTCCCAAAAGGGTAACAAATCACCCTCCCTGCCCTAATCCGCCGAGGGGGCGACTTGATGGGCCAGTGGTCACAATATGTGGCTCCAGAGGTAGCTGAGTTTCACAAATCAAAAAATGCGTTCGTCATGGATTTGTGAAAAGACAAATCTGAAGAGGAAAAGCTGTCTGTAATGTATCCACAGGGTTTGCATTAGAAACTGCAGAGTATTTTTTTTTCCTCTCCCTGTCTATCCTCTCTCACGATTAAAAAAATGGGTAAACAGTATTCAGACAGCGAGACCGCTGTGGTAAATGCAAATCACAGAGCAGCGCTAAGGGAGTCTTATCAGCAATATCCCGCTGATCGATCACTCTGGAAGTATCATCAATCATCCATCATTGCATTGATATCTCCGCGATGCCTATAATCACACCCGATCAGAATCATTGATCAGTATTGTAGCGGGATTGATCCGTCGGACGACGGCCACATAAAGTTTTTAGAGGTAAAACATTCACCCGAAACTTACAAAAAAAAATACATTGCAATAAGAATAGCACTCCAACAGGATGGAATATATCACTCCTAAAGTTGAAGCAAAGGGAATCCCATTCCTGCTACAAAGAGCATATTTCATATGGCATATTACAATGAAATTACCCCTGATCTTGCATTTGTGACGGCGGGTTTTTCTTCGCCGTTGGAGAATACAGAGCTTGTGGCTTGTATTCAGCTGGGAAAACAGGCGGGTGGCGTATGCTACAGCTCCAAAATCTCGTCTCCCTAGGACCTTAATCATCCTGGCTCAGTGCACATGTGCATATAGGCATATTTGTGTTTGAGGCAGTCGTGAGTGCTCGTGCATGCACGTCTTGGGGGTGCATGGGTGTTTTCCAATAAGTGTGAATATCGGTGTGTCTCTATATATGTGTTCTCACCTCACTGCGAGCCGGCGTGACAGAGTGAGGTGAGGGAGGGATTGAGAGAGAAAACCTCGGCCCTCCAATTCCCCCGTGAAGCCCCTCTACACCAATTTCCAGCCATGGGCAATCACTCACTCAGCATACACATCTACATAGAGGCTGATGAGATCCTCCGTGGGCTTTACCATGTGACTGAAGCTCGTCATCTACTGTATGTGCCTCCCCTTTTGCACTGCTGCTCTAAGACTCTGGTCACAGGGGGGAGAGGGAGAGGGAGGCGTGGTGGTGCGGATGATCTACATACACTTACGATACATAGGTAATCTCCGAGGGGCAAATCAGAGATACTCCCCACTATATTTCCCTTTGAATTTGTGGAGAATCTGTCATTTTTGCATGCCCATTATGGCGAGTGGTGATATGTCTTCCAGTTTTACATGTCCTTGCCTTTTGGTCATTGTACCTCAGTGGATCCTGAAAGAATGTAGGTTGTAGACATTCATTTTTTAAAGCCGCTACGTCAACTATGTCGGTTCATAGCGCTGCCTTAATATTGCCCTTTGGCATGGTCATAATATATAAATATTAATATTGTCTCGTTTGTATGAATCTCTGGGTTGATTGTGAATAACATTTAAGCCTGAATACTTAAAGGGATAATTTACACAAAGTTAAATTTGCACTCATCTTCTTCCAACAAGACACACTTAAAAACAATATATACCTCCAACATAATATAACATCCTAACATCCATCTTGTATTGAACAAGAAATGAGGAATTTTACAGATTGGCTTAATAACTCAATCTTATTTTCACCCCTTGTTAGACAAGTAGAGCCTTCTCTGTTTCATGTTTCAATTGGTTTTTTTCACTCACATGTACTAATGTGCTAAAAATTAGCCTAAGAATTAAATCAGGGGGAACTTACCGGTAACACATTCTGGCTGAACGACCAAAAGTGTTTGTGATATTTAACCCGGTTTTCTTGCTGATAGTAGATAAAATGCAAATTGATTAAAAACAAAATAACTTTATGTTATTACAAAAATCATATACTATTGATGGACAACAATTATTTTTCTTGGATATTGCTTGTAGCACACACTTTTAAAAAGTGCAAAATGTACACACACTTTACAGTCAGATGATTAGAACTATATTTAAAAACTCTATTAGAAACCCCATTTGTATTTTTAAAAAAATTTCATAGATTGGAAATTCTGCCTTAGCTACTCATTTATTTGGACACAAAAAAACTTACCTAATGCCACTTTACTTTAGAAAAAGAAAATCTAATACTCAACATAATATTTCAGTATTTCAGCAACGATTAAGGGTAAATTAACCTCAACATATAAACACTTATTTGTTTTCTGGACTATTTCATACATAGATTTCGTTTTGCAATTTTTGCTGGTAGCTACAACTATTTAGCCTGTGTTTTGCGACAATGTGTGTGTCCATGTGTGTGTTGATGTGTGGGCAGAACTGCTTCGGCCACTCCTCAATGTCTCCCACTAACTGTTAATCAATGGTGAGGAACAGGTAGACCATAATGGGAGATTTATTTCACACCACTTAGTGCCCAATGGACACCTCCACCAGATCACCTCCTTTCTGTACCTCCTTACAGTCCACCCCCCCTTCCCCCCCTCGCCTCGCCAGACACTCCACCCCTACATGCTGCCGTGATGGAAACCCCACTCCTGAGAGAGTTGTGGAGGCTGAGGAGAATGGTCTGGAATGAGGGACAAACTAGGTTGAGAGGGTCGTTAGATGGCGAACAAGGGAGAGGGGTCAGAGCAATGTTGCTGACATGGTCAGAACTGTTAGCGCACATGAGAGGTAATTTTCGAGCGTGTGTCTGACCTCGCACATATCATAATAGCAATTTTCAGCTGCCACTGTTGAAATAGAAAGCCTTGCCATTTAAAAAAAACAAAAACAAAAACATATATTCCTTATTTATATTTTATGAAGCACAAAGATGCTACATCCTCTTGTATAATGCATTTTGGTTAAAATGGAGAAACAGTACTAGTAATAAACAATGGCTCATAGAGGTTGACCCTGATTACTGAAGTACTTAATAGTCATAAAGTCAAAAGTATTTTAAATAAAAACTTAGTTATAGTTATTCATTAATAACAACAAGACAACAACTTCTAAAAAATATTATTTATCTTGCCATAATGAATGTTTTACATCCTGTATAATTACCTAGGTGTTTATTAAGACACTAAACATAACTGTTATGTTGTTTTTTTATATATTCTGAATGGTTACAAGTGCTGATGGGAGTTAAAGAAAGGCGAGTAGTAAGTTTTTAAAGTGATAGTCATTAAGCTTGTCGTTGAGATGATTACTTTTTAATGGATTTGGTCTTCTCTCTGAGTTGGTGGTCTATGGTAGTGGTATGGTCTTTTTGTCAGAGGTCTACGCTTTTGGTCTTGTTGCGTTGTAGGCAGTCTTTGGTTGTGTTTTTTTTTCTAGTGTCTATGGTCTATTGTTGTGGTCTTGTCTTGATGTCAGCGGTCTATTGTTATAGTCTCATTTCGATGTTGGCGGTCTATGGTTGTGGACTCGTCTCTGTGTAGGTGATCTATGGTTGTAGTCTTGTCTTGATGTCAGCAATCTGTTATTGTGGTCTCGTTTCAGTGTCAGAGGTCTATTGTTGTGGTCTTGTCTTGGTGTTGGCGGTCTATGGTACTGGTCTCGTCTCGATGTCATCCATCTATGGTTGTGGTTTTGTCTTGATGTCAGCGGTCTATTGTTGTGGTCTCGCCTCTATGTTGGCGGTCTGTGGTTGTGGTCTTGTCTCGATGTCATTGGTCTATGGTTGTGGTCTTATCTAGAATTCAGAAGTCTATTGTTGTGGTCTCGTATCGTTGTTGGCGGTCTCTGGTTGTGGTCTTGTCTCATTTTTGGGGGTCATTTGTCTTTGTCTCAGCATCTCTTGCACACTGCTTGCTAATGCTAGCTTGCTAATGCTACTTGCATAGATGCAAAATGAAAACCTAGTTCCATGTCATCTTTACGTATCATGTCAATATTTCTGCTCGTGTAGGATAAATTGTCAAATTTATTTTAGGTTTGTTTAAAAACTAGAAAATACTCATTACCATTGATATTTAAGCATAATGTTTATAGCTTACCAAACCTCATTAATTTTTGACCACCTTATTTTTTTCCGCGCCGCCACTCGTCCGGTTGGCACGTCTCATGTATCGTCCAATGTTGCCGCTTGTATACAAGCCTTGACTTTTTCACGGACATTTGTGTTTAAGCATACTTATTTGTGTGTTCCACGGATAACACAAACAAGTACACACACAATTGTGAGTGGAGGGAGGCCTGGGTGATGGGGGGGTGGAGGGGGTGGAGTGTGGGGTATTGGTGGTGGTGACAGAAATTGAGGGGGACGGGGTGGCAGCTGCAGGCTGCTCGGTGCACTGTCAGAGCCGAATGATTAATGAATGGCGGCCCCAGCTGAGCCTAACCTTTGGAGAACCGCACAGGACATCTGCAGAACTGTCAGCGCTCTGACAAGGACAGAGCTGAACAACCAATTATTTCGCCATCACTAAGGTGGGCTGTCAGCTTAATCCTAGCCATTCACTTAGGCAAGGACAGGCAAATTTCTCCTTTACATACACACACACACACACACACTCGCGCTCGTGCACGTATCGAGCCGACCACGGTCCTGCGTGGTCACACAAACACAAGCGAGCAAACAGGGCCGGCGTGGACGTGAGCTGCACAGACACACGTGCACGGAACAAAAAACAGGAGTTAACCCCTCCGGTGCCGGACATGGCAAAACCCCCCTGCAGGTGACATATATTCCGGGGAAAAGCAGGTTGAGCCGGGGAGGTTTAATGATGACAAAACAGGGCCGGTGTTCTCCGGCTGGGACTGTGAGTGGACATGGGTGGAGCCGCCGCCGGAGAACTTACCGGATACGTGTCTACGGTGAGGGAGGGGATAGAGGAGCGAGGGAGAGGGTGGGCTCTTGTTCTTACAACGTACGCTTATTCAGTTCTCTGATTCTATCAAAGCCTCTTTCAAATCGTATTCCGGTTGGAAATTAATCAATATATAAACATGTATTTATATTGTATTGATTGAAAAGATTCCGAAAGTCGTATCCAAAATCAACAAGTGTAACTATCTATAGAAATCATGAAATTAAGAGATTTAGACGAATATAGCTATATATTTTTTTCCATACGAGTAGAACTGATCATTGTACATGTAGAAACTGTTATATGACAGTTTTTATTTGTATTTTTAATAAAAAATTTTAGTTCCCCTTTTTCCTTTTGGTGAATATACATCTTAAAATATACATAAAAAAGTTTTTTTAACCCTTGTTTTTTTTCCAAGGGTCAAGTTGACCCGAAGGCCCGAAAACAAATGTGTTTTAGGTATCCCTTGTGTTGTCTCTGGGTTAAGGTCAATGGTATCCATGAGTACATATGCAGTGGTGGAGATCGTTTACCTTGACCCAGAGACAACACAAGGGATACCACAAACACATTTGTATTCAGGCCTTCGGGTAACATTGACCCTGAGAAAACACAAGGGTTAAGACGTGTTTGTAAAAATATGTATTAGTATTTGGCATAGTAAGGTTAATTTGATGCTTTTTAAATGCTTTTTTCTTGTATTTAAAAATATATATATATATATATATATTGATATTTTTTACGTTTTTTAAACATATGTTGGTTCTTTGGAGATTGGCGGCCCCTAACAACAGTAACAGTATATAATGTGACCCCTTAGTAAATGTAATCCCCCTGGTCTATATGCTCATTTAGAATTAAACGCAATAATTGACCTGTTAAATAAAATGTTTTTTCATTATGGGATCATCAACCCATAAGAAAGGATTAGTGGAAAAAAAATATGCTTTGTAAACCTTACTAAAATTTACATAAATAAACAATACTCAATGGGAGTTATTTATTTTTACTGAGCTTTTAAAGTCTGTTAAAGACACTTTTTATAATTGTCGGTTCATTTTATTCTATCGCAACAAAATTGATTTGAATAATTAATCAAGAATTGTTTAATTTGTGATCACTGGGTCTGCAGATTAAGCCCATGGTTTGTGTGTATATGCTTCGTATTTACATTACTCATCTATCATGCGTGCGCCTCACCCTCGGTGCGTGTGTGTGTGATCTGGATGCTGATGGGTGGTATGAGTGACTGATTAGGATTTGATTGAGGCGTTTCTGTGACAATAAGATCGAGCGTGGCGAGGAAGCCCATTGACAGCACCGCTGATGAAACCAGAGCCGGAGAAAAGGGAGAAGGGGACGGAAGGCAGGGGGAATTAACGAGAGGATAAAAATCAATTACGTTAAAAAATTGTCCCTCATCAGCATCTGACCGTGACCGTGTTGTGTTGTGAAACCACATGCGCGATCACACACGCCGCATTGTTTTGGCTAAAATTAACCTGAGCCTCTTTAACAATTAAGACAATGGAGTCACTTGAAATCCAAATAGGTTTGATACGAACTTTCTTTTTTTTTTAGACATTTTGCAGAAAATTATTCAGTCTTGCAATTTGCAATTCAAACAGTTATCATCTGCATCCAAATAAGCAAAAAACGATGACAGTTTTAGGTCTGTATCTAAAGTTTTGATGATGTTTTACACCTGTGTAACACCAAAATAATTACCAAGATTGCTTCATAAAGAGTTGTGTTGTTATAAAATAGTCCACACGTAAGATGAACTCTTTATCTGATCGCTTTAAACATTTTTTTCCCACCATGGCCAGGTTTAATGATGGAATTATCTTCAAGAAATACATTAAAATAGATCATATAGAATTGGTGTTTCACTCGTTTTCACTAGTTTACACGGCTTCTTTTGCTAACACTTTTGAATGGGAAACAAATATTAAGTATTCATAAGTTACTTATTTATACATGTATTCATAGAAAAGAGAGTTACTTATTAACCATTATAAATATATAACCATTATACTAGTATATTTTTGCTTTTTACCTTCAAGAGAAAGTGTTATTAATAGACAATTTCTTTTTTTCATGGTACTTCCACCAGATAAGGAGTACATAGAGTGAAAATAATTTGTACCAAAATACATCATTAATTAATTATTTATTTCCTTTTAATATTAAGTAATTAAGTTGTTGTTTAGAGTACTATCGTCACAATGAACAAGGTGTGAGTTAGTACTTTATAATGGTTAATAAGTGGCCAATTTGCTGTTAATACACATTCGATTTAGCAGCTCATCAATGTTAGTATATGTTCTCCATTCTAAAGTGTAACCAAAATACATATTTTACTTCAAAACAAAAAACTTTCAGACAGTAATAAATAAAATAAATGATACAAAAACATTTTCATTCCGTGCAGCAGGTATCAAATGCCTTGCAGACTGATGACGGTCCCCGGAACAGGGATAATGTTCTAAGTAACGTGATGAAGTCAATGTGACCCCCACAGCATAACGACAGTGATGTTCAATGATGTCCATGTCGGGCATTATTTGTGTCCTCCTGCAGTCGTGGTGCTCAGATGAGTTTCTTGAAAGTGATCTCAGTTCGTATTTTTCGAAAACGTTTTAACAAAACTGCTACAACTGTAGCTCGTTCAGCGTGGAACATGGAGTGCTTAAGACTTAGCCCTTTGCTGTAGTCCGGGTTCAATTCCTTGAGCCTACAAAAAACATATGGTTGCTATTTTCAAATAAAGTTATGTGAAATTGGCTCCTTGGAAAACATAGGTCTATGAACGCCTTTTTAATTCATTTGTTTTGTTTTATTATGTAAAGTAATCAAGCTATTAACATTTTTTATTGATATTCAAACTATCAATTATAACTAAATTATTAATAAAAAGTAAATTATAATATGAAGAAAAAAAAATACATTGATAAAGCTCAATATTTTAAGTATATGTTGTTTTTACGTAATAATAATAATGATCACCCTTTATTAAGATATACATCAGAAAATAAATAATGTTCCCTCTTCCCCTCATATTCCTCCATTTGAATTAAAATGTAATGAAAATATGAAGAAGATAAAGTCAGGAATTTCTATAACTTTGTACAGATTTAATCAGTCAATATATTTTAATGTCCCACCATGGACACACGCACATACACACACCTACACACACACAGACACTCAGCTTTAATCTATATTCATTACAAGCTTAACAAACATGGCTGTCTAGTATCCCAGACAAACAGAGGTCTGGCAGCGTCTTTTTAAACTGGGTTAGTGGACCAGAGGAAGATTTAAAAGAGGGGTCCCTACCTTCATAAGTTACAGCTGTTCTCAGGCTCCGTATGCTTTTCCAATGAATATGAGTGCTCACGATTTTTTTTTTTTTTTGTGCACATTAGGGATGTGAGAATGTGTCGGCAAATGCCTCTTTATCATAAAGTTGTACAGATGTCATCTTTTAATGTCCACTATCTCCCTACAATGAACTACCAAAGTCTCGGCTCACTTCAGTCCCGTGCCCTCGGTTGATTTAGGAGCCAAATGGCAGCCCATTAGCATCCCAGAGTGATTGTGCAGCCTTGGGTTTGTAGTACAGCAACCCAGCGAGACTTCTTCTCTCCCTCGCTCTCATCACAGCTCTGCGAGTCTTCCACCGGCGACCAGAGTTAAATATCAAAGGCGAGAACTAACTATCCTCACCCTCAATCACTCCCTCTGTCTCTTCTGGCCTCCGGGTTCAACTCTGTAATTTGCTCTCTCTTTTCCTTCCTTCTCTTCCTCTCTCTTTGTCTCTTCCTTCATCTCTCGCCGGGGTTGTGAATGAGAAGAGGGAGGTGATGAGGTCAGAGTGAATCTTCCCGCTGAAGATGATTATGTCTCAACCTGCAGTTATTCAAAGGAGAGGGCCCCGTGGCCGTGAGGCGGTCCGACGGGTCCACGTTGCAGGCAATGACGGCACAACACCGCCAGCATCATCTCGCGGGGAAGATGGAATTCCAGGCAGGGAAATGGACTCTGGGGGTCAAATGTGCAATGGCTTGCAATGAGTTCCCTGCAGAAGAAGTTGGCCTGATGTATGCTTGCCATTTTCTCTAGAGTGGGGTAGTTGGTGGGGCAGGGGTCGATCATATGTGGTGGAGAGTGTCCGGTTCAGTTCATACGTCTACACAGATCTAAATGATTTACGAGGACAGAAAACCGGAATCTTAACCAGGTGCAACACGTGACTAATAATAGATAACCTAAAACGTGTGTTTTAAAAAAACAACATTATCATACACCACACAGAAGTCTACATCTAAACAGTAAGTTGATCATAGCAGTGGCCTGAAACATTTTTATATTTCTTGAACATAAATTAAGAAGATGAAGAGAATAATAAAGTAGTCGAGGTCTAAGTTCTCTGTTGCTAACTTGAGAATCTGCATTCTTAGAACACCTGAGACAATGTTTTTCTTTCTATTTTATTGTAAATAAGAATTTCATCCTATTCCCTTCAAACTGGATGTAATGTATATTTAATTCAAGTTTAAGATCAACTTTTGTGAACTCAGTTGCATGAAAACGACTAGTTAAAGAACTCACTTGTATTCGTTGATGACATTGTTAAGCTGTAGTGATGGGTAATGAAGCTTCATGAAGCAGTGTCATTATTTTCAGAATCCACTAGATGGCGGTCTCTGCACTATTTTACTTGGTTTTCAACAACTTTTATAATAAAACATCACATCATTTTTAAAGTGATGGCGCCACCTACTGACCTCTAAACAACAAAACACTGCTTCATGAAGCTTCATCAGCACATCACTGTTAAAATGCATTGGAGGTAATGTATTAAATAATATACAGACTTGGACATTAGGCCTTGACTTTGACGCGTTTCCTAAGGTGTTAACTGGAAGAAATAATAAAACAAGTTTATGCTTAAAAATGAACCTGCCAATCAAGTGAAAATTCAAGATATCTAAGAAATGTGAAATAGTTCCCTTCATCTCAGGGGTGCCCAACACGGACTGGTTAAACGACTGCATTATTATTGTGGACTGACCTACAGATCAAAACATCAAAAATAAAATGGCAAGACCTGCAAAAAGCCACAGTAAGAGAATAAAAATACATCTCACCCTCAATTTTTTTCACAACTTACTTATTTTTTAGTAAACCTGACCAAGTGTCTTAACATGTCAAGACTGTCTTTCTTCATTTTTTCCAAAATAGTAAGTAAGTAAGTAAGTAAGTAATATTTATTTATATAGCGCTAACACAGAATCAACAAAAAAATATATTTTTGTTTATTTTTCTGACCCGTTGGTTGAGGACCACTGCTTTATCTCACCAAAATGTTACTCTCATGGTGGGTGACTCTTATATTAGATTTTGAGTAGAAATTTGAATAATTATACTCAGGGAATTTCTGAGTTTTGCAGTGTTGAAGGGAATTGCATTGTTAGCTTGTATGGAATATTCAGTATGTTGATCATTTATTTTCACATCTGATGCAACTTCTCACAAAGACATTATCTAGAAAAATTCAACATATCATGTTTAGCTTAAACAAAAACTCAAACGCTGTCACGTCTAACATCACAGTGTTGGTGAGAGTTAAGATAGCAATGAATCAAGCTCTACAGAACTTTCAAGTAAATGTTCTTTTTCATCACCTATTCCTTTTCACAATAACGCCGTTTAACTATTAATGCGTTCACTCTTGAGTTCCTGTTTCTCTGTCGTACTCAAAGGTCCTTCACATCATCGGTTCAAGGGCAGCATATCATGAAAAAAATAAGCCAGCCAATGTTCTACGGCAGCCATTTCTCACATTGTGACCCCCCCATCATTTCGGGCCCACTTTCTGATGAATATGGCGGGTTGGGGTGAGCGCCATGGAGACCGCCGGGCATCTTGGGATCGAGCCTGGTCGCCTGCCTTTAGGTCCCCATCACTCTAGGGGCCTGTCAGTCAAAGGAGGGGGAAAAAAACTTCCCTTTGAAGCTCTGTCAAGTCTCTGGAGTATATCGCAGTCCCAACCTCATCCCCCCTCCACCTACTCGCCACTGCCGCTCGCCTCCACACCTCCGCCCCCATCACCCTCTGTATATCCTCTCCCCGCGTTCCTTCCTCTCCTCCCTCAGTGACCCCTCGCCTCCCCTTCAAATCTGCTGTCCACTCTCCTAAAAAAAAAAGAAAAAAGAAAAAGTTATCCACGTGCCAGCTTATCTTGGTCTCAAGCTATGCCATCCAAAAAAAAAACTGAACTTGGTGAAAAAGTGAGGCAAAGAAAGAGCTTAGTTTCACTTTTGCAAACCAAATAAGGTTTAAAATGGTAAGACGTCATGAGAGAGTAGCTCTTAAGCCCTGAGACAGACAAGCGGGTGAATCCCAAAGGTTCCCTTGGTTCAATTGTCAGTGAAAAAAAAAGAAAGAAAACTTGAGCGTATTTGGTTCCCTTGTTCAACTAGCATTACTCATTTATTGTCACATGCCATTTGGTGAAAATACCCTGCCAGTTAAGAGAAAATGTTGCAAGAGAAATGCAATATGTGCACGTCAAGTGTACTAGTAACGACATATGAAGTTAAACTATTATTAAATCTTTTTGGGCTTGTAAAGACTCAAATATTGTGACTCAAGTGGCTTCATTCTAGCTGAGTATTAGTACTCCATGATTTCAAGTTTGCTCCTCTAAATATGAAAGAGTCCATCATTTAAACTATTAATGTCTATTTGACAACGCTTGTATTATGTGCGCACTTTCAATTTGAGTCAATATAAGAAAGTGTATCTGAGAATATTATGTGTCACACCTCTAACAGAATTAATTGAAAATGGGGGAGAGAGATAGCTGAAGCCCAAGGCTGCTGAATATTAAGTCTGAGGCTTAAAGAAAAGTCAGGAGGGACAAAGATAAAGGAGAGACACTCAACAGTTTTCTTTTTAGAGTCCCGATGAAGCCTTGAGCCCAGTTCATTAAACACAATTTAGGTGCAGTGGGTTATTACGTTAGCCGCTAGATTGACCAAACAATTAGCACCATTTGAATGAGTGCGGTCAATAAATCATCGCTAATCTTATCCATTTAGCCTTTACAGACTCACAGGGGTTTCACCAATGGTTCCCATATGTTTTCCCTGCCGTTACAGCAATGCCTGAGGTAACCCAAGACTCTTAGAGATCAGAGTAAAGATGCAACATATTCAATCTCAGAAGGACAAACAACCTTTTGGACTCGATTACTCTCATGGTAGCAGACCTAACTTAGGTTTCGAGAACTTGAGTGGGCAATGAAGTTTCAAAATTATCCACATTTTATAGCCTCTAAGGTATATTAAAATGGTGTGAGGAGGGCGTGTAATAAAGCCATGACATACTGTAAGAAAAGCAAAACATGTTCCTTATTTGTATATTGTTTACATTTATATATATCTTATTTAAATCCAAATCATGAAAACAATAAAAGAACATGCACATATGATATAAATTGACTTGATTTTTGATTTCCTTAAATAATTACTCACAAAACAAAAACATTCAAAGGAAGGGCAAAAATAAATATCAATTTAAATTGAAATAAATTGTCAAAACATTTATAGTGTTCAATCACAAGAGGAACATAAATACAGTCAAAGGGCATTATTTGGCTTGTAGACTTTTCCCTGTTCTGATATAGAATGTATTTCTTCTTGTCTATTTTTTCCCCATTAAATCCTGAATTTCTAGCACCAGGGAAGTATCAGAACTATAATGGATATAGATTGTACCACTTATTCTTATTGTTACAATAATGCTGCTTATTTAAATCTTTAAATTAAAAAAAGGTAGCAAATGACTAACAGAGCCCCAGTTCTGCACTTGCATTGTTTATTGAAAATAGAAGCTTCAGTTTGAAGGAGCCTTTAAATTTAAACTTAAACTGATTGCATTGTGTTTCTAATACAATTTACTGCATTGTTTTTGTGATTTGAATGGCCTACCTCTCTGGATGACTAACTTAGGAAAGTTTATTGTGTTGAGAACCTTTAACAGCTTTGAAAATTCACCTACGACTAAAGTAAAATACCTGGATAACACCGTCAACTACAGCTTGTTTAGGCCAGCATTTAGCTATTAGCTGAATTGGGATCAGACAGAGTGATCTGCACCTTTGTTTGCTTCTGTGACGGACTGAAAGAAAATCTAATAACTTCTTTAAACAGTACAGAAATCATGTGTCATCTGGACTTTGTCTGTTTATGACACAAACCTCTTCTCTTCTCTTCTATATATATATGTCGATCCGTAGCTGTGTATATTTTAGCTCTGACCACCTTCACACAATTTTAAAATAATGTTAAGAAGAAAAGAGGGAGAAACAGCCTTTCTCCCTGAATGATCTGTTCTAAATCCAAAAAAGCAAATGCAATAATGAGTCTTGCAGACATGAAATAAACCAAAAAACTCACGTTTAAAATCATCCATAAAAACAACAACAAAAAAAACCATCCAAATACCTCCATAGTGCTTGTCTGTGACATCCATCTTGGGAACATACTAAACTTAAAATAATGACTTGTTTCACTTTTTTTATGAACCATTTCACATGTTGGGACTTCAATACAAAATAATACTACTGAGTATGGAGGTATTTGAATGTTTTTTTGTTGGTTATATTTTAGACGAGGAGGACTAAGACAAGTGAGAAAGGGTTGCAACCGTCACATTTTCGCCTGTCACTTCAAAAAAGAGACAAATTTCTCTGAAAAGAATCCCAACCCTGAGTCAACATGAGGTTGAAATTGAAATTGAAAATTCAGAGGACTATCACTTTAACGTAGCCATTGCAATAGTCCGACTATACCTTGCTTCTAAACCTAGTAACTGACACAAATAAGTGAACATGTGATTGTGCGGCTAGTTTTAAATACTTGATAGCAAATGTCTGTTAAGGGTTGAACAAGATAAATGACACGGTTGCTCTTGTTGCTTTACCGGAGCTGATGGATGGGAGCAGGAGGGCGATGTTTAAATGTGTCTCGGTAAACACTGTTAGACTCGTGCAAACAGAAGTACATTGATCAGCCTCTATTTATGATCAGCACGTCTCTGCTGCAGTGGATTAGTCAACAAACCGACCCATCTGTTTGCTTCACTGTAAACGGTATCCACTGTCATTGTCAAGGTCTCGTTCTAATGCACTCGGCACAAGTCGTAAGTTGCCGGAATTCTTTTGTCTTGCATCGGTATTTTTTTTAAATATTAAGCGTTGCAATGAGGATTAGACATTATCGTATGTCATTTGGCAACAAATGATGTCATTGTTCGAGTATTGACCAACGTCATTTAAACCAATCCGTCTCCTGCGGAGAATGAAATAAAATGGAGTGTCAATAAATCCAGGATCCATGAATATATACATAGCTTGTGCTGCTAACAGCCTCTCAGTTTGGTGCTTCCCAGAGGAGGGGGTACCGCTGGTTGACTAGTCAGTGGCTACAGCTGAGAAAAGAGAGTTAAGAAATGACAGACATGGAGAAAAAGAAGGAGCGAACGAGAGTAAGAAGCACCGAAGCGTGGAGGGCAGCTGCATTGTATCGGCCCATTTTAGCCCATTACGCTGTGTATGGGGGCCTTTCCCTCCCTCTTTTGCATGGTAATTATTTTCCAGCCCAAAGGTAGCTGCAGGCAACGTCAGCCACTGCGTCAGGACCCACTGCATTAGCCGGCCATTGCATTATTTATTTGTGCACTGGCACCCGGATGTATACGCCAAATCTTTCGAGACTTGGGGGGGCTCAATGTCACCTCCTGCATTGTGGGAGGCAGTTGTGGCTAGCTGGACCCGAGATGGGGAAAGCTTGGGTAGAGAGTGGCTCAAGGGCAAAATGGTAAAGGGGTGTTGTGGAGATAGGCGCGTGGGAGTAAGGTGTGTAATGTATTCTAAAATGGGTCAGAGGTTTAGTAACTGCCCTCACTTATGCGAGAGTCAACTGTGTAGGGTCCATTTTGACACTCTAGATGACCATCTACGGAGTCCTATAGGACATCGTTGAGTGGTTGTGTGTTAAAATGTATAAATAGAGGGTCATAGAGGTCACAATGCCTAAAGGCTTTATGAGGAGATAAAGTCATGTGCAGTCAGTCACACATGGGTATCTCGCCTAAAATGACTTTTTCATATTGGGTCTAATTTTTTATAACAGTGTCCCTCTGTATTTACAATAGGAAGTATTATTGCAACCAATACAGAGTTGGTTGTAAAGCTTGAAATGTCTTTAATGAAAGAAGTAAAGGGCATACAAGCTAAAAAAAATAATGATAGATTGCAATTTTAAGGGGTACTTTGATTCTGAATAGTAAAGCATTTGAAAACATGCAGTAATGCCAGTTTTGGCTTTTTATTGTAAAAATACCATCACCTTTTTGAGTAGGCATTCCTCCATATAAGCTCAATGCTGTATATAAAATGCTTTACCTTGTGTTTATCAGTTTAGTTTTAAGTATTATACCGGTAAAATTTATATTTGTATATTTTTATTCCTAAACCCTGATAAATAATGAACACATTTAGAGATCCGTAAAGTTTTATCAATCATACTTCAATTTCATTTCTCCAAATAAAATAAATAAAAAGTGATTTATGAAACATTTTGGCATTTATTTTCAATGCATCAAATAAAATGCATTTCCTTTGCATTCCAATTTACATCAATGATAATTTAATCCGACCTATTCCAAACATGAATAGTAAAATACTACACTATAATGACAGAAACTTCTTTCGTTAGCATCACGCTAGTTTTAGTGCTAAATCCATAAATACACATTAAGAACTGTTTCTCTCTCCGCTCCTTTTCAATCTCAAAACATCTTTTGATTTGATTACAATTGGAAATTGTTAGATTTGGGTTCATTACTTAGTTGACTACAATTGAAAATGTTTAGTTATAGTTGTAAGGAATGTATGTGCATACAAACATACATATATGAAGAGAAAAGTGTATGATTTGATGTGCACCATTGAAAAACTTACTGAAGTTGATGTAAAGGACTAGATGACTTTGAAAATAATAATAATAAAAAATGATACTGAGGTGTTTGGCCTGTATTTTGGGACAAATATAAGAACCCTAGACACACACCCTTTTTTTTTGTAGACATTAAACATCCTGACCCGTCAGCATAGGCGAGGCACCTCAAATGACAGGAGAACCACTGTCCCTGTCATGGCTCCTCAGTGTTAAAGCACACAAAAATACACAACACACACATGCCACTACATATCTCCAACAGCACCAAGATCAACTCCCACAGGCCCCGCATCTTGTTTCCTCTTCCTTCCCGCTCGCCAAGCTCGACCACATGAGACGCTCAGATGGTCTTGTGACATGACAGTGACATAGTATTGATGCGGTGCAGAACACCTGCACCACACACCGCTTGTCCATCTGCTGACCCTTTTTATGGCGAAAACCTGTTTCCTCTCACAGCCTGTTCTTAGTGATACTTGTAAAGAGAAGATACACTTTGTTGGTAGTCTGGTGGGAAAAATAGTTATTTTTTGTTGTAAAACTTGCTTCCTTTGTTTTTACACAAAATTACATGATTTCTTAAACTGATGGCGCCACCTACTGACCTCTAAACAAAATGACTGTCTTAAAGGTGTTTTGGTTTGAAAATGTTTTTTGTCTTTTTCTGAAGTAAGCTTGGATTGTGACTCTTGAAGACAATAATTTCAGTCAAAATATAAAGACTAGTCATGTAGGAGATCATGTAGACTAGTTGACTACTAACTATTGAAAAAAAGAGCTTAATATGATTTATTTTTTACTGTTCTATTTTCAAATGTTGGACAGTGAATAAACTCCTGACATAAATCCGGTCCGCAATGCAAAAAAAGGTAGGGGAGCCTTACATTACAGTTGGTGATATGCTAATGAAGCTTCATGAAGCAGTGTCGTGTTGTTTAGAGGTCAGTAGGTGGCGCCATCACTTTAAAAATGATGTGATGTTTCATAAGATCAGTTAAAAACAAAGGAAAATACTGCCAAGACCGCCATCTAGTGAACTGAAAACAATGACACTGCTTTATGAAGCTTCATCTACACATCACTAATTATAGTACCTTCTAGGATTGTGTTTTTCACATGTTTCCCAACAGCTTCTCCCAGGCAGCAGATCTTCCTCAAATACCCTATTTTCTTGGCAGTTACCTTTCAGGGAAGATATGAATCTAAACATACTATGTTGTTTACACAGTATATTTATGGGCTTCACAATTAGGATAATTTATTTTGTCCAAAGCAAAACTAGTCAATAGAAGAAGAATAAAAAATTATAGTTTAATAACAACTGCTTATTCTTAAATTATCCTTATTTGACAAAGAAATCAAGAATATTCGGGATCAGTGAGTGACATTGTTAAAGCTTGCAGAGGGACCGACCAGTCTCCCTAATGGGAACTGACTACTACTGAGACGACCCAGTTGAACGGAAGGAGGACCAGGCCTTTGGTTGCAGTTCCAATTATTTTTCTGGATTATACGTACGGCTGCTTGTTCCAGACTGTAGCGTCACGGCAAGATGGAAGGTTTGTATGATAGAAGGGTGGAGGCGAGGAGAGGAAGCGTACAACAACTGGGCATTTCTGCTGTGATTCGGTGGCACGAATGACCAGTCTTGATCTGCCAGGATGACTTTTTGTCACATGCAACTTTAGAGGAAGTTTCACCATGCAACGGATATATAACTGCACACAGAACAGCCATTGCTTTTGTAAATAAAGACAACATTTTCACCTAAATGTTGCCTTTATGAACAAATATGAGTCAATATATATACATAGTAAAGATTGGATTTATTTTGAGTAGATGACATTCTGTAAGCAGATTTTTATTCTCATTTTTTGGTACAAACAACATTTTAAAATTCAATTTCAACTACATTTATAATCTACAATATGTCTATAAAAGGTTATATGTACTAATGCTTTGCCAATATGCATTATCATCAAGTCAACTTGACTGTGAGCTGTCAGTGGGCAGAGTTTGTTTCCACGTGGTTGTCTTTCTATCTCATAATTACAACGTTATATCAGTCATTATTCACGTATCACAAATGCTTGTGTCAATCTTCAACAAATGTTGTTTCCTGTAGTTCTTGTTTCAACAGCAGCTCCGTCAAAGCCGTGACAACCTATAATTTTCTACCTGTTAGCGAAACCATCCTTATCAGGGAGAATTTCACAAGGGACAAAATACTGCTATAATAAAAAAAAAACAGGAAAAACCCAAGCATTGGAATTCAAAACGTTATAAAAATGAACAATAAATCTACTGCCCTTGTAATAACAGTTGACAGGGATAACTATTTAGGATGTAAGGTCAACATGTATAGGGATTATAGAAAAACTTAGATCACTTATATATACTGTCTTATTCAATTGTCTTTAAATGGACACACACAAGTGGTTTTATGTGTTAACTTACTGATCAAATCAGAAAGCATGTGGAATAACTGTGTGTTATCCAATTTTAACAACCTCATATGACCTAAATCAGATCCAGGTTAGATGTTTGAGTTGTGTTATCTCAGGGTCAAGGTGACCCAAAGGCTGGAAACAAATATAATTGTTTTGTCCTTTGTGTTGCTTCTGGTTCGAGGTAACATTTCAGGACTTTAGGTCACCTTGACCCTGAAATTACACAAAGTATAAAGACAATGTGACACATCAAATAAAAAAAATACAATCTAAGAGTGTCATTATTTAACATTTACCTGTCGGTCTGTTTGCCAATTAATTAAAAATGGTAAACAGATTTCAATGAAATTATCGGCAATTGTTGATAATGCGACAGGTAACAGATTAATAGGTTGAGGTTGGTTGTTTTCCAGATCTTTTTTTGGGGGAAAGGACTGAAGTAAGATCTTCCTTGTCTATAATATATGCTGTGCAAATGCGTTCTGGAATCTGCTTTTGTGCTTCATTCTAATCTATCATGAAATTGAACTTCCAATCTAATCCAAACTAAAGCTGTGTTTTGTTTTCTGTAGGTTGTATACATTATTAATGGTCACCATCACCAAAAAATGACAAATACACTCACCACTTCACACTTTCAAAACGAAAGACTCAGTTGTTATGTAAAAAAAACTCCCCAATCAATGTTTTGCTAAATGTACAGTGAGGAAAAAAAATGCACTTTAAAAATATGACAGAAATAATTGTGTTAAGTATGATGCCAACCCCTTTTATAAGGAGGGATGGAAAACAAGATTAATATTCTGCGTTCTAGAACAGATACATGCTTGATATGAAGGATGTCTTTAAGGACTGATGTTAGAGACAAATACATGAGGGTCGCTCGTATCAAATCGAAATTGGGATCAGAAAGGGCATATTGTTTCATGGTTGACGATCAGACATAGGAAACGTTGTGTCTCACTTAACAATGACTTCAAATTAGCATACTGACTTCTCAGTGAAGGTTTTAGTTTCAAGGGAAAGTAGGGGCAGAAGACCCCCGTGAAAATTCAAATATGCCTAATTTTTATGAGGTTCAAACCATATGTATCATATACTAAGTAGTGGGAAATTTTGCAGAATTTCAGTGCTTTTTATTTGTTTCATTATCTACTTTTAACTTACTCTCTTCACTCATCTTTTTTCTCTTTGTTTTTAGGTAATTTGGTTTCATATGTATTCATTCATTTTCTGTACTGCTTTACCCCTCATGGGGGTTGCAGGTGGCTGGAGCCTATCCCAGTTTCTTCGTGCGAGAGGTGGGGGACACCCTGGACAGGATGCCAGTCTGTCGCAGACCACACAAAGACACACAACCATTTACAGACACACACACACTCTTACCTATTGACAATTTCAAGTTTCCAAACAACCTCTGTATGTTTTTGGACTGTGGGAGGAAACCAGAGTGCAAGTGCAGAGTGCAGAGTGTAAACCCATGCAACACGGGGCGAACATACAAACTCCACACACAGAAAGGTCACAAGTTGCCTCCCCTCCGACCTCGAAGCGAACCGGCATCTGTATTTCTGTGTGGCGATCGCAGAAACTATCCTCAGTCTTGTCCTTCCAATAAATACTCTAGTGTTTTCAATGCCAGGTGTCTCAATGACAGAGCTTCCGTAAGCTCCTCTAAGAATCCTGAAAGTACTCATTTCTTTAACATGTCTAATGAAATATTGAGCAGCGCGACATTAAAATCATCTTCCTCTCCACGATTGACAATGTGCTTGTCTCAGCTCCTTCCTTAATCATATTTGAAATTCTTTATTGGCAAAGGAGGATGCAAATTCAGCAGTAATTTTGGGGCTTGAAGTGTTCCTCGGGCTCAAAAAAAAAAAAAAGAAGGTTCATTTGGGCAAACCTTTTTAACATATAACGTGTTACAAAGAAATAACCAAAACAAAAAAAAAAAACCTCATTGTATAGCCTCTTGTATTTCTCGGTGTAAAAACCCACATTTGGATTCTTGCCTGTGCACTTTTTTTTTTCCATCCCCACGGAAGCTTTTATGTGTGGCTTCTCTAAAGCAATATGCACTCCTTTTGCTTTAATTACAGTAAGTACAGCGGACCCCCCAGGCTTCTTTAAACAGATCAACCAGCAGAAGAAAGAAGAAAATTCTAATTAGTCTGATAATGTTGCTGACCATGCAAGTTCCTTTGCACTGCTGAGGTTTATTGACATTAGAAGGACAATAGGAATCTTTATTCAAATGACTTGCTCTTGCCCTTGTGTTTTTCTTCTGTATTCCTTCAAACCATAGTTTATACTTTACTTTCTTCGATTGGGAGATAAGGGTTCTCTTGGTATTGATTCCGGTATTGACAAAAAAAAAGAAAAAAAAAGGTGTGTGTCTCTCCATCTCTATGCACGTGTCAACTCCCCATCCTCAACTTCAGTGCGATGCAGAAATGTTGTAATGTATTCCATGTTTCCGAGTTGTGTGCGTGTGTGTGTGTGTGTGTGTGTGAGAGAGAGTGAGAATCGGGATCAATACTATTGACCTGTTTACCTTGTTGCCGTCTACACGGGGCCGGCTCGCCAGTTTACCACTCGCAACATTAAAAGCAGACTATTAGTAATACTTTGGTCCTCCTTTTTACTGATTGGACAACCTGCACTTGGGCAGCAACACAGGGTGATGTGTGTTGGGGGGAGGGAGTAGTGGTGGGGCGGTAGGGTGGAGTGTTCTGGGGGTGTCCAAGGGAAATAGGGGTTAAAGAAACAGAGAAAGAGCGACTGTGAATCTAATCCTCTTGACTTAAAGCCATCAGGTTTTGCCCATGTCTCACCGCTCGCTTCTCGACTTGATGTGGTCACTCAACCCTATCGAGCTGCAGGGCATTGTGGTCCGTCCGTCTCTGCCACACTCATCCTCGACCCCGAGGCGCTTTTGTGCTCGCAACCGCCCGCCCCCACCCCATCATCGCGCCCCCCTCTTCCTCTGCCCGCCTTTTCTCGTCGTCCTCCACAACCACCAAAGCAGAATTTCTTTAAATGCCTAATTTTCCCCCCTTTGGCTTCCTTTTTGCAAGCACCGTCCGACTTGTTTGTTCATCGATTTTTCATCGCTGTCCAGTCGCTGCCCCCTCCACCTCCTGCCTCCAACCCCCCACCCCCACCTTCTTTACTCCTCCAGTCTCACCTTCTCTCCTAACTTGGTGAAGAAAACTTTTATATTTTAACTTTTAAAAGATGTTATACATATTCAGGGAGTAAAGAAACATGAACTACTATTGAGACAAAACATCAAATAACCAAAATCCAGTCCTTCTAAGGGGAATTGTCTCAAGATTTTCATGAAGTTCTTGAGTCTGATCGGACATATGTTTTATTGGTATTTCTTTGGGTTACAAAAATAAACTTATATTACTAATTTTATTAATAACTTATGTATTAGTGTATGCATTAGCAGCATAGTAGCCAGTTATTATCCATTATAACTACTATATTCAAAGACTGGCCTTCAAATGAAACAATAATTTACAAAAAACATTACTTTGGTGAAAACCTGTTCTTAATTAAACATAATTCAGAGATTAATAACCAATACAACAGACATTAGATAAGTATTAAATTCTCTCATCAATTTGAAAACAAATTAATAAATGTTGGGCGTGTCCCTTTTATTTAGTACACATAGTTTAAGATATGGCTTTATTAAAACTTAATTATTATTTTTATTTTTTTGTTTGTATGTACAGCTACAAACTCAATTTATTTTGATGAATACATTTTAATTTGTTATATTTATTCATGATATTTTCTGTCTGTACCAGGTTTAATCTTTTTGATTTGGAGAAGTCCCTAATAAAAGCTGAAATGAGTGGATCTAATGTTCCTCACGAAAACAACAGTTACACATAAAATTGAAGAGATGTTTTTTAATTGTTTAACAGATTCAAAATCAATTACTCAGTTACAGTAATAAGATGCTAGAGGTTTTTCAATGGGAGAATACTTTAAGATATATATGTTTTTTATAACACAACCTTCTCTTATTAGTTTAAATCATGGAAGGGGCTTTTTTTTTTAGAAGAAAATAAAATGTGCTTTATATATTTTTAACTCTTTGGGCAAGATTTATATTCAGCAGGTGACTCTGGATTCCGGCACAAAATGATCACCACATCTCGTTAATGTCGAGTATAGGGCAGGGAGGGCGATTCGGGGTCTTATGTGTTTGTGTGCACGAGTCTTTTCGCTGATGGAATCTCAGGGGGATTCCTCCTTCCCCTTCCGCAGTCCTCTATTTTGCTCGTTCTTTTTCCTTTTCTTTCTTCCCTACTTTCCCTGACCCCAGTTGCATATCCATTAGTATTCATAGGGCTGTGTGTTGCAATGTGTGTACGTGTGTCTTTGTGATGGAACTGGACATCTTTAGAAACAAGCACTAAGGAAACTGACTTTCAGGGTAAAAATAGCGCCACAAATCGTTCAGCGTTTAAGTTTCACCTGGCATATTCCACGAAGCAGCGACTACTTTATTTACCATACTTCACACGGAACCGTTCTCCTAATGGCATTGTCAACCTCCCCTGATTGCGGACGCAAATTTATCCCTTAAATGAATGCTTTCAGCAGAGAGCCGCCGCTCGCTACTCACCGTTCATTATTTGAGGGGCAATAAAGCTGGCGGATTTAAATAGCACGGTGTGAAAAATATACAGTGGCGTATGGTCATGAGAGAAAAAAAATGACTTAGGCGAGTTGCCTGGCTGCTCGCTATTGTTGCGGGAATGGATTGTTTCGGGAAGAAAAGGAGGTGTACAGAAGTTAGTGTTGGTTTTTACTTTTTTTAGTGGAATATTTCTCTCTCACTGTTCTCGTAAAGGTGCAGCGAGCAGTAGAGAGTTTGTGTATTTCCCAGAGTTTTGTCATGCAATCCTTTTAAAGGATTTTTTTTTCTATGACAGCAATCCTGACCATTTGAGATAAATATTTTACTGCATTTAAACAGTTTTTTGTCATTTTTAAACAGTATCAGAATATATACAACACTTTCATCAACATATGTAAGTAAGTAAGTAAGTAAGTAATTTTTATTTGTATAGCGCTTTTCCAGACCAGGGTCACAAAGCGCTTAAATAATCAAAACAATATTCAATGAATTAAAAGTATATATTTTAAAGATCAAGATAAAACTGATAACACAACAGGAGTTCCAGAAAATCAAGGAAAAGTCTGAACAAATAAAAACGTCTTAAGATGTTTCTTAAAGGAGTCAGTAGATCCATCAAGTGCAAAGAGAGAGTGTAGTCTTTAAGAATTTGACATTTTAAGATTGTTGTATCAATAGAAGATTGATAATTGTTTATACTGAACTAAAGAAAATGTTATGAAAGATAGTTGCAAATATGTCAGTATGTTGATAACAACTACCTGCTACTTCCAGAGGGGGACAGTAGAGAGCAGTGAGACCAGTCCTCCATTAGCTTGATCTAATTTAGGGAATCTGGGGTCGCGGTACCTGAAGCACTTCACTAAGAAAACATTGTTATACTTCTTTACATCAATAAACGGCGATGTTTACACAACCAGGGTGAGGAGCAAGTTGTCACACGCAGATGCCGCTGCACTGCCTTTGGGCATGACCTACAGGTCAGGGTAGAATCCATCTCCCTTAATCATGCAGATGAACCTCACCTTGGCCGGCCTTGGCACCCGGTCACGACGGCACCCCTTACACTGCCCCCGCTTTGCATCTCTGATTGTGTTAAATCATGTTTCCCCATCATCAGCAGACCCTGGATGGACAGCATCCTTCTCTAAGCACATCCTGTGAGGGATAATTGCCAAGACCTTTAAAGGCCTTTCAAAAAAGCATCACGATGAAGGGGTGAACGTTAGGCACTAAAAGTCGGAGAGTGTAAAGACAGAAGATTCATTGAATGATTTTGCCAAATGAAGGTTTTTAAATGAAGACCTTCACTGAGTTCTTTGTTTTGTCATCACTTCTTATCCCTACAGTAATGTTTCAGTGGTACATATGAGGAAGAGGTCCAGCCTGGAGTCGGAGCCACAAGTATCTTTTCTATTTAATGTTGGCCAAACAGCAAAACATACACAAACCACCAATAACAATTTATACGAATTGCACGATGTTAATAGTTTTCTATGATTACTACCATTATTATCTTCATAAGTACTCTGTATAATATTTTATACTATAAAAAACTAGATACTTTATTTTATTTTGTTTGTAAGGTGCTGTAGAAGTCATTTGCTGAGACTCAGAAGTCACTGCAATCTAATGGACTGTCCCTAAATATGGCATAAAGGTCAAAGTTGTAGAGAAAAAACAAACAAAATAGAATTAGCATTAGCGACGGGCTAATGAAGTGTCATGAAGCACCTTGTTAAGAGGTCAGTAGGTGGCGCCATCAATTTAAAAATGATGTGACCTTTAATTAGAACAGTTGTTCAAAACAAAGGAAAATAGTGCAGAGACCGCCATCTAGTGGACTCTGAAAATAATGACACTGCTTCATGAACCTACATCAGACCATCACTAGTTAGCATGATGCTGAACGAATGGGGACACAGCGTAGGGGACGGTAATACATGTTCAACAGTTCTATTATTTTTATATTTATTCACGATAATATATTTATCCTTGTTATTAAAACCAGCAAAGCGAAGAGATTGAACAGAGCTTTTTCTGGCTCCCCCCACTGTCAGAACGGTGTAACTGCAATATGTTGATAAATGTTCATGTTTTGTCCATTTTTTTGTTTTATCTTAATGTATTACGTTAAAAAATGTACCGTACTTCAGCCATAAGACAATACTGTCCTTGCTGTCCAGCAGTTTGGTGGACATTCAAATATCTTAACTATTTTTAATGAATTATTAAAAAATATACATTTGCACAGAAACCTTTAATTTAATTGAATCCCTAATAATTCAACTATTATATTTAAGTATGCGTATTTCATTTTCAATGGACAAAAATAAAACAAAATTGGAATGAATGTAGGATATGGACATGAAAGTGTGTTGTTTAGTT
The DNA here is from genome assembly GCF_982586985.1 of Callionymus lyra. Classification (NCBI taxonomy): domain Eukaryota; kingdom Metazoa; phylum Chordata; class Actinopteri; order Syngnathiformes; family Callionymidae; genus Callionymus; species Callionymus lyra. The sequence continues at coordinate 16,876,765 of NC_141830.1, forward strand.
TTTGTGTGTGAGCAAGTTCGAGAAAGCTACAGCCACCTACTGGTCCATTGAGCTCAATGATTTTAAGTATATTTCAAATTCAAAAAAAAAATCATCAAAGTATATATTGATCAACTTAATGTACGGCATTTGTTTTTCTCATATCGGGTCAAAAATACAAGCATCAGGGCAAAGGTCTGAGCTCTTTGACTGCATTTCTAGTTTTACTAATTGAATAGGCCTCAGTCAATAGCATTTCTCTGTTAACCATTTTGAATTGGATATGAGTAAGAACGAAACTTAAGATAATGGTTGATAGAAGCTGATCCAAATCAGTACTGATATGGTGTCTGGGAGGAGGAGGATGAATAAAGAACAACATGGGGATGGGGAGTGAACATGGTCGATAGTGTCAAAAGAGGATGACAGATCTTAAAGAATGAATATTGATCCGTGTGGGGGGCCTTTACTCAGGTGACCTGTGGGAGGTCAGCCCATGTAATTAGACCGGTGGAGGTCTAATGCAGGACTGGTGATGAGGTTGGTGAACTAAGATACAGACATTCTGGGCTCTGAGATGTGAGCTTAGTCTCTGAGTGATACACTTTCTTCAGGATAAAAAAATAATAATAATGTATGTGTGTAATAACAAGTATTTTTTATGATAACCAGCAATACATTGGATTGAACAGATTTGTTTCTGGCGCCCCCCATGTAAGAACTTTGTAACTGCAATGCAGCGTTACATCTCTGTTGCACCTTTGCTTGATACAGCATTAGATGTTGGCTCTGGTTTTATCTATTATTTTCACAAACCTCATAACATAACAAAGAGCTAGTTTTCATTTAAAAAATATCATTACTCTGGCTGAGCACAACATTTGCTAGTTTATGGAACGTAAGGTAAAAACTAAAGTTCTTTATTTACAATATTAATATATCTGATGGCTTTTCAACCTGGAACAAAATGTTTTTTTTGTTTTGTTTTCATGGAGGTCTTTACATTAGAGGTTCATAACAATGAAAATAATGTAATATTAAGGTTTAAAGTTATTAATTTAACTATTAATAAGAGGAATTATTAATTTCACAACTACGTATATCTTTTAGTTTGTTGCTTTGTATAGGTAATAACTCACGGTAAATACTTAAAATAAATGTATAAGTAAATGTTTAAATTTGAGATAAAACTAATCATGTCAACCTCAGTGGCTTCTTTACAACGTGTCCACTGCTCACTTCAGAATGAACTCCTCTGTATAGAATAAAAGCTTCTGCTCAATCGTAGCTGAATGTTGGAGGATCAATGCCTCAAATGTTGGCAGAGATAAACGCATTTTTAATACTATTTTAATGGCATATCTAAAGTTTAATCTTATAAAAAAAAACATTTATTTATTTTCTTTCCACCAGAATGAACTAACATTTATGAAAGCAGGATAACAGTCAATAGTTTCCTCGCGGACTTGGCCAATCCAAAATGTGAGATGTGTTTAAAGGAAGTGTTTTTTTTCTGTTGCAATAATCCAAACTGTGTCTTTTTTGTAAATCCGTCTGTAGTTGGATTGCATTCCTGTCATTGGAAAGATGCTTAATTCTTCTTGCGATACATAGAAATTCATTTCGCCTTTAGGTTTTCTTTTAAGGGACTTAAAGGGATAGACTCGGGCTCACTGGGATCTGTTTATTTGAACGGACTGACGGAGGATTTAAGTCCATACAACCTCAGGGCTCCTGACAAGAGACGGATGTGCTTTATCTGTGTCCATCAATCTGTCTATGGTAGTCCCATTTTATAAGGTAAAGTAGTTAGTGAAGATAATTAACTCCCCAAAATCAAAGCATGCCTCAATCTTTATTCATAGTATGCGGTGTCACACACATCTGAAGACACACAAACATACACTTGCCGTCTCTTTATCTGTGCTGCAGTGGATAAATGCAGGAAGGAATGACTGAGGGTGGCTGTAATCCGTGTATCATTGGCTTTATCCTCTGCAGTCGTGTTGCTGATTTAGTGCTTCATAGCCTTAATAATAGGCCGGTGACACAGACCCACACACACACACACAAAAAACACAAGAATCCTTCTGCAGTTGTCACCTCAAAAAAGTTCCCTCATTGAACATCAGTCTAAGCATGTAAATGCCCACAGTTTCCTTCTCGCCATTTGTACCCAAAGACATTACAAAAAAAAAAAGAAAGAATGGATGAACTCAATAGGCTCGCACAGTCCCATGAACTCGCACACCCTACGCTGACAGACACACACATCAACAACTGTATGGTTGTCACCGCCCGGGGACGTCTCGTGGTAAGGTGAACTCAAAATGAACCTGCCACAAACATAAATAACATCTCCCTCTCATCGTTCCCTCAGCTCTTCTTTTTAGCCTCACTCGCTTGCTTTATTTCTTTTAAACATGGACCATGTGTCTTTTCCTGTTGGGGATACTGATCTCTAAGAAAACACGTTTCTAGTCTCGGGGACCCAGCGGGTTGTTTTTACATGGCAAGTTCTGTCAATGCCTTGTGTTTAGGAGTTTGTTGTTAACAAAACAGTCACCAAGTACAACAATGTATTCAGGTGATTTTCACCTTATCCAGAGTTTTATATTCATTTTGATTTGCCTATTTTAAAAGCATCAATTTTAGTTAAGTCAATAATAACAAATGGAATATTGTGTTGAATTGTTCGTCTTGAAAGGAGGGTTTGGGATTAAACGATGTGTTTGTTTCTTTGTTTGCATTCTTTTGGTCGATTTAGATTCTTAAAGATTCCCTTAACCATTATTTAAGGTCTATGTTAAAAAATGTCATGCACCACACCTAACATCAGATTATTTTATCTCATATAATATTCAACAAAACCGTCAAACGATCCCAAAAAAATTCTCTTTTCCTGAACTTTCTTTTTTAATAAAACAAATAATTAGGCAATTACACAATCAGAAATCGTAACCTAACTTTTTTCTTTTGAATTCCAATAAAACTATACTGATTTTAAATAATATTTAGATGATTCCCACTGTTGTTAAACAACCTTAAATCTCGAATCTCTTTCAATATAAATTAAATCTAAAAAATAATCTGCATTTTATGCTTCACTGACTTGATTTAAATGTCGTTGTGAAAGTTCGAACAGACTTTTTTGCACATTTTCTTCCCCACGCTTGATATGATAACAAAAGAACAGTTCCACACAACCAGCAGGGTGACACAGGCTCAAGGTCTCAGAAGGGCAAGACTAAGGCGCCTCCACAAAGCTTTCTCTGTCTTTTTTAATAAAAGCTCACATAATTCAGATGTTCAATGCCAAACCAAAAAAATTGTCAAGAGGAGAGAAAAAAATATAAAGTAAAAAAGGGTTGACGGACAGTCCAACCTTGTGGATTCTTTGGTCTTTACGTTTTTCTGATTTGAGTCGTTATATATACTTGACCAGGCATTTCTAAAGTCAGCCCCGTTGGCCATTTGTGGCCCTTGAGAAGATTTTATTTGGCCCGAGAGGATTATTTCAAACTGTATTATTCAACCAAAGACATTTAAAAAATGTTTCGATGTTATTTCCTATGTTATTGTTTCTTAGTTAAAATTGATTTGTTGAAGGGGTTGATGATAAAGGAACTTACTTTTTTTTTTTTAATTCATGAGTGAGATAACTCTTAGTTAGATCTTTTGATTTATATTTGGCCTCTGATTGTTTTCACGTCAGCAATTCCTTTAAAAAAGTTTGTAGACCCCTGTACTAGACTTTGACAGTAAACTTTGCTATTTTTCTAATTTCCCTCATGTCAACTAAAGGTTCAGATCATTTTCCTAGTAATCTGTTCCTTTTTAGAGTTACAGTCAAAAATGTAAGTCCATTTATACGTAGCTTCTGAGGCTCAGGTGTCTCTTTCTTAATCTTCATCCTAAAAGACCCACTTAAAAACATCCAAGTACCATAACAGACATGGTGATCCTCTATCTTGAAAATATTAAAACATACAATGTCTTGTATTAAAGCCTCAATAGGAGGAATTTTTTGGGAATTTTAAGCCTGTTTGTAGCAAAAGTTTAAAGAATAAAAAGCCATATAGACAGGAAGTACTCGGGGTAAATATCGCAAGCGCTTCCATAGCGTGTCCACACTGAATCATCCCAACCCTTAGTCGACATGAGGGTGACTAGAAAATGAGCGAAGTTAACATTTTGAGTGAACTATCCCTTTAAATGAAGAGAGAAAAACCTGAGGTCAAAATTCCATTTCTTTTTAACACTGCCCCCTCGAAACCACTTCATCTTGATCCCTAATGAACTACAATCCTTCTCCCTGTTTACATCAGCAAACATACCTGTTCTTCTCCCCCCCCCCCCACCTTACTTTGAGTCGGTAGCTATGGTCCCAACTTCCTGTTAACACACAAGCTGTTTATTGATAGGCCATTCCCATTAGTGCTGTTTACCTGTCAGGGCTCACTGCGCTAATGAGAGCGCTTTGGGGAGGAAAAAATGAGTAGGGACGGTTAACCACTAATGGATGTTTACAGCCTCCCTGGATACTACTGTGTTTGCCGCCACCTCTGCTAACGCCGCTATCACAAGCCCCAGACCCGCTACTGGCTAATTGGTACAGCCCTGAAAGGCCAGTCTGAGCCCATTTGATTATCATGGGATTAAGGTGGGAGCAGACAGCAAGCGAAAGGCAAAGAGTTAGATAAGTAACGAGTGGATCGGCGCTATGGAGAGGGTGGGGGAGCATTTGGGGATGTTGGCCGAATCAATATCAGAGAAGCAAGGGGCTTTGGAGAGCAGACATTGGACTTGAAGCTACGTAGGGCTTTGAAGAGGTTTGTATGGGGGTCATAATAGCATTCCTACGTCAAAAGGTTCTCTTAGAGAACCATTATTGCTGGTGCTGAAGGGTAATTGTGCCATTAGAGCTGTAAGTGATACTAAATGGTACAGGTATGGTAAAGAAACTGCGATGTATATTGAACCAGCAAGTGATCTCACGCAAATCTCCAATCAGGTTCCCTAATAGCCGATATATCCTTGAAAGAGGAACCAATCATTGATTTAAGATGAGGAATGGGCTTGGTTTATCTGAGTCGGACCAACAAAAATGATCCCTGTCATTGAATTTAGGGCTGACTTTGAGCACATCTTCTATTAATAATTGTTTGTTACATTTCTTTAGAGAGGGTTTTATGTTTAGGGACAGTTTATTAAATAAAAGCTGTGGCTGTAATGTAAATTGTGTATTATCCAGATTCCTTGCATCCCGGGAGAAGCTCAATGTGAACCTTTATTAGATTCCAACGGAAATCTTGTAAGTGCCAGACATGCTATGAATGTAGTTATTTCTTTATAGACTGAGGTCATAACCTTTCTCTCCGTTGTCCTCTTGGCTCATCCTCCCTATGCTTCTCAGATTGTGTTGATCTTGTGGACAATACTGAGACTATTATAGAGAAATTGTGAGACTTTTGATCTTGTTGATACTGACAAATAAAAGAAGAAAATCGTAAAATGTTATAATTACAATCTACTCAACCATCTAGTACATAGATGTGTTCTTGTGGAGATTCCCAAACCAACATTTCTAACTTTGTAAACTTGCATTTAAATGTAAAAATATTTGTATTCCATGAAGTCTGCTTTTAAAAGTTGTTGGTCTTATGGGCTTCTTTATGAATTAAATTCATGTTATCCATTCAACAGTCAACAGGTTGGACAGGTTGATCAGGAGGACTGGCTCTGTGGTTGGCATGAAGCTGGACTCACTGGTGACAGTTGCTGAGAGGAGATCACTGTCCATCATGGATGATCACAGTCATCCTCTGAATGCTGTCATCAGTGAGCAGATAAGAAGATGGAGCACAAATGCTCCTCACCAGATGCAACACTTATAGACTCAGGGACTCATTCATGAAGCAGTGTCCTATTTTAGGAGCTCGGTAGGTGGCGCACATTCATTTTAAATGAGCTTAGACGGTAGGTGGCAGTAGTGGATCTGAAATCGCAATCACAACAAAGATCAAGCAATAAAATTGCAGAAGCTCTGGTCATGAATCCTTCAAAATGTTCACAGATCCAAATTGTTCTTTAAAACAAGAAAAAAATAATCACATTTTTTCCCCCCATTAACAACATTTCCTAGAAAAATAAACACTAAATACAAGTCCATGGACGAATAGAAGATACTACTTATTATTTATAGTGCTATATAAGCAAAAATAAATCAGTATAAAAATGTCTTTGTTTACTAAAAGCTCAAATAGAAATATAAGTTAATATAATAATAATCAATTATAAACATATATGTATATATACCTGGTCTAATGGATATAAAATAAATGTTATTTGTTTTGTATTGTTTGTATCTTACGTTTCATTGTTCTCCAATTAAAGCGTAAAACAAGGAGGTTAAATCACACATTCAAGTGGACACACACAAACACACACACACACAATTAAACAGATAGAGATAGTTGGGAGCAACAATTACAACAGAGGCCTCTAGTGTCTCATTGCTTGTCTATTAAGAGGGGGGTCTGGCTCATTGTAATGATGGCAGAGTTTAATTACTTCCACCCGCCGCCTGTTGTAAAACATGCTGATAAATGAGCCAACAGGACAGCGCATCATTATTTTTCTATAGTGCTCAGCGGCTCGTACATGATTATGAAAGTGGGAGGGAAGGGTCCGATACCTGCGCAGACTTGGGAAGCACAACAAAGATGTCTGTAACAAAGAGAGGGACAAATATATTTGTATAGTTTGATCCATTCTTAAGATGTCGCACAGTTTGTCAAAGACATAAAATAATTCAGTCTAATATATTATTATATTATGAATTAATTGAAATTATAAATTGTACACATTTGTCATATAATGTTGTTTAATAAGTTGCATAATATTTTATTCTTTTGTGACTATTAATGAGAATAAAAGTCTAATGTCGACAGTAAGCCGTGGAAATTTGGTGTTGAATCACTGATTCTTGAATTTGTCTTTCTCTTATTTTGAAGTGTATTCCCAACAAAAGCGAGCCCACCACTGTAATCAATAATGAATTATGGGTAACAAATAAAAAGCACAATGTGTATAAAACACAGATATACGTGGAGTTTCAGAAACAAATATGCATATTCATACTCATTAATTTTCCTTTTTTATTTTTTTATTTTTACAGAAATGAGGTTTGTGCAGACCCTGCCTGATTAATAGTGTTCTCTCTTCACCATTATTAAATCGCTGAGGCAAATATCCCCTATAGAATAAATCCCTCTCGGCCCATGATTAATCAAAAGGCACGCAAACCAAAGACTGGTGGTGGGAAGGTAGACTTGCAGCTAAATCATGTTTATTGCACCACTCGCAGGTTTATTCACGTGCTCATGGGCCATTGAAGAGTATGTTTGCTGTGTGGTCACTCCCTTTTAGGGTCACTCGCACACATCCTGACCTCCGTGTCATTGATTCGCCAACTTAACCCGGGCACAGAGACGGACGCCAAATAGACTGTAGAGACTCAGTGATTAAAGTAGCGATCCATAGGTAAGTTTAATTTGCATCTTTCTTTATAACAGTCATAACTGCTGTGTATCTGTAACAGTTCTTTAGATATGTAGCTACTTAGTGAATATTTGTTTACAAGAAATTAGACATATTTCCTCCCAGATCAGGTGACCCAGTCTTTGGGGATTCCAGCAACAAATGTTAGCCATCTTGAATCAAGGCCTGCTAATTATTTTGGGGGATTGGTTTCACAACAAAACCAGAGGATTTTAGAGGTTAACTGGTGAGGAACATGGTGGTTGTTTAATATATTGCTTTGACTTCATTCTTTTCATAAAAAAGTACCGCTCTAAACAACTGCCTTCAGAAAAATTGGTTATAGAACATTAAAAAAAAACACTACACAACTCAAGAACAGTTTTTTTTCCCAGTGCTGTTATTTCACCACGTCATCCGTAAATACTTCCCACTTGGTGGGCTATGATACTTGTCCACTATAATTGACTAAGTTAATTTATACACTTTTATTACTAAATGTCTTGTTGATTTGTGTGTGTTTTGTGCAGAGTCTTAAAGTTATTTAGTAATCGAATTTTCTATAAATTTCTCCATTTTTTTGAAGTGTATGATAAATACCACCTAACGATCACAGTATTTGGTAAAGTTTGTGTTATATTCGTTTTTTGTTTTTTTTGCCATTTCCCTTCCTGTTTTGACCCACCTTGGATTTTCACCCAGTGAATTGTTCATGCGTAGTGATGTGCTGATGAAGCTTCATGAAGCAGTGTCATGTTGTTCAGAGGTCAGTAGGTGGCGCCAACAGTTTAAAAGTGATGTTTCATCACAACAGATGTTCAAAACAAAGGAAAATAGTGCAGGGACCGCCATCTAGTGGACTCTGAAAATAATGGCACTGCTTCATGAAGCTTTATCAGACCATCACCAGTCATTCACATTGCTACGACTTCTATGGTTCCCATTAAATCAATGAGCAAAGTATTGCAAAGTTTAACTGAGCTTTAAAACAGATGACACTGTTTCATAAAGCCCATCAGTAAATACTACTTCTGCTCCTACTAAAACTTGTTGGCTTTGTTGGTTCACCCATTGAATAAAAAACAAGTTTGTATTAGATAGACATTTTTTATAAATTACATTTTATATCATTTTGTCCTAAAGTTTGTTTATTTGAATAGACATCATTTCTTCAAATACTATCAAGTCAATTTGTTTTAAAAACTGCAGGCAGCAGTTCAGCGCATGTATAATGAGTTTCAGAGTATCAAGGTCTAAGTGCATCAAAAGAGCCAGAGAGGCATGTCGTTTACTTCACCTTATGTTAAACACTAATTGATTTCAATGCATTTTTAAGCACTTCCTAATTAGCTATTACACTTTCAAAACATGCCATGTCGTGACTCCGGCAGAATTTCAGGGTTGCAGGGTTTAAAGGGCATAGTCGTTTTTGCATTCACAAGTAAATGTCACAGTTGTCTGTTAATGTGTCAACCAAATCAAAAATGCGTAGTGGTCGAAGGGTGCTAAGTGACAGGTGACCTTGGTCGTGTGATGGAAGACTGGGCTGGTATTTGAACTCTCCGATCCATTTGAGGGAAACCTTGTCCGGGCCTGTCTTGAGACGCCCGACCAATTAGACATGAAAAGACAATGACACCCGCACTTCACTTATCAAAACAGTTGGCAAGTATGTTCATGAATGTCAATGATCTTTGCATCTTTTATTGAACACTGCAGACAGTTACATGCAAAACTCTTTTCTAATATGCTGCAAGTTTGACATTCAGTTGGTTAATATGGGGGCAATTGAGGCTACATCGTATCCACTGACTAGCATATATACTATAGATCACATTGCTAAGTCTTCTTAGTTAGTTATGTTATTATGTATTATTTTTATGAAATTACCAGTTTTATATTATATAGTTTCCCAAAAACATTTATTTTCAAATTCTTAGCCGGAGTACAAACTTTAGGAAAATATGAGTTTATGGCTGCATCGATGGACTTTTGTGTTAAAGAAGGATTGGCCAAAGAGGTCATTATTTTCAGAGCTCACTAGATGGCGATCTCTGCACTATTTTCCTTTGTTTTGAACAACTGTTCTAATGAAACATCATATCATTTTTAAACTGATGACGCCACCTACTGACCTCTAAACAACATGACACTGTTTCATGAAGCTTCATCAGCCCAGCTAGACAACAGCATCAACAGGATGAATTATTAAAGCGTTTATTAGGCGAAGAAACATCAGCTCCTCAGAATCCTCAGATGTCTCTAGAAGGTGTTAAATGATTTCCTGGAAATTAAGGGATATTTTAAATCACATGGAAACAGGTGACTGGCCTCTTGGAGAACCAGAATACCGAAAAAAGACACCTGGCCCCATTTCTCAGAGACCTTGAATAACAGGCTCTTTGGCAAAAACATGTCCTTCTGATTCTAGATCAGAGTGACCCAGCTCAAAATTTAGGCTTGGAAACTTTTCGTCAAATAACTTGATATTCCAGCAGATGTCATTTGTGTCTGGTCGAGTCCATGAGCACTTGAAAAACTGTTTATTCATGTTCACTCATTTTATAAATAACATTGACATCTTCTCCAATTCTGGAAAGTCATAATTCTTCTTTATTTTCATTTTTTGTATTATTATTAGCTCACTATTGGCATACAATGTATACTATTTGTTAAGCTAAACACTCCATCGAGTGTGTTAAAATTAAGTTTTTCTATTCTCCTTTTTTAACTTTAATGCAAAGTACAATACATTTTAAAATAATTGTATTTTTTGTTGCTTGAATTTACCCACACGCAATACTTTTCTATCTGTACATACTGAAGCTTAGAATGAAAATCATTATCTTATTGTTAATCATTAAGGAAACCTTTACTTAATAATTTTATATGAAGTAAGTCTTACTTGTTACCCAGTGGTGCAGATAAAATTGATACTTGGGCTACAGTGGAAAAGATAATACTGATATTTAATATTCTACATATATCCTAGTGATAAGCTGATGAAGCATCAAGAAGCAGTGTCATGTTGTTTAGAGGCCATCTGTTTAAAAATGATGTGATTTTTCATTATAATAGTTCAAAGTAAAATAGTACAGTGGCCGCCATCTAGTGGACTCTGAATAATGACACTGCTTCATTAAGCTTCATCAGACCATCACCAGTCGTTTTTGTCGTCAAAAGGTTAAATGAAAAGACAAAGTGTAACTAATGCTTGCTCCTGGTAACTGGATAAATGAGGTTGAAAAAAATAGAAAAAAGGATTTCTAACTTTAGAAGGACGGCGACTAATTGGATGACTTGCAGAGAACCCAGACACCTGGCGGGGTCATCTACCCCTGTTCCGTACCCCCCACCTCATCTATTACTGGGCTCTGTGGTGCTCAATAATGTTCTGAGTAGTCAAGCATAAAAATAAAGGTGAAGCGAAATGACTGCCTCTGTCTTGACAGAAGTGCTGAACCACAAAGAACACCCTGAAGGGCATGTTAACTGTCAATAGACTTTGGGTGTAAGCCCCCTCAATTAGCATACAACTAACCTGCTCCACAAGTCTGCCGCTATTTCTCCTTCTATGTTTCGAACCACCCGGACGTCGAAGGCTGTCTTGTAGTCTCGCCGCTGAGGAGGCAGTAAACATATCGCCTCCCACGTGCACCGCGGTCGGCTACAAACACACATGCACATAATGATATTCAACACACAAAAGGATGCGTGCACATGGGCAGGTGCAGCCCTTCCTTCAGACTCAGACGTCGGCGGTTCACACGATCTGGCAAATTACAAACCCCCTAAAAAAGGCTCTCATTCCGTCCGTGCGCAGACATATACAAGAATGACACACAAATACATTTGAAAAAATCCCATCTACTGTGATGCTACGTGACCAAACATCAGCAGTGTGGTGTTGCTTACCCCGCTCTGCCGGGCTCATGGTAATGCTGCATGAGATTTGTGATGCGGCGGAGTGATGCATATGGAAGGCCAGTGCTCGCATACCCTTGGTCATGCACGCTGTTAGGTCCTGCTGTAGATGGTGTGGTTATAAAACCTGGACTTTTCTTCTCAGCTAGGTGCTGCAGAAGAGATGGTCCGTCCTGAAGACATGCTTATAAATCTGACAATCAAAATGTTTAGAAGCAAATAGAAAGCAAAATTATTAAAGGGATAGTTCACCCAAAATTCAAATGTCACTCCTTTTCTACTCACCCTCATGTTGAATAAGCAATGGGAACGTTTTCATAGTAATCTATATCTTTCTGGAGTTATAGGAAGTGTTTTGTGGTATTTCCCCTCGTTTCCTGTATGTCTAGCATGTTAGCTCTTTAGCTTCTGCTAGAGACTTATTTATTTTCTTCTCATGTCCAGGTGTGATTTTTGGCATGTCCTTTAACAGCGTCATATCGACATACATTTTGCCTAAAACTCTCTTAGAATTATACCAAACTTTACTTAACATGAGGGTGAGTAGTAAAGGGTTAATGTTTTATTTTTGGTGAACCATCACTTTAAGTACAGATGTATGAGCAGATGCAGAGTTAAAGAAAGGTTTGAAAATGTATGTGAAAATAATATAGAGAATTAAGATATAGTTACATAAAAAATGTATTCTATTTCCTCGCATGGTTAATATATATATAATCTCGCAGAACTTTGGCAGTAAGGTTACATTAGTGATGGGCCGATGAAGCTTCATGAAGCAGTGTCATGTTGTTTAGAGGTCAGTGGGTGGCGCCATCAGTTCATCAAATGATGTGATGTTTCATTAGAACAGTTGTTAAAAACAAAGGAAAATAGTCCATAGGCCGCCATCTAGTGGACTCTGAAAATAATGACACTGCTTCATGAAGCTTAACCAGACCATAAATAAGTTTTAATAAAAGTGTTTTTTAAAGCTAATAAATAAAAAAGTTATTTAATCTAAAGTATGTATTTCTCTTAAAATGTGCATTGAATAATATTGAAGGAGTACATCTTGTCATAATGTATAAATATTTGTTTTGGCTATAATGTATTTTACTCTTAATTTAAATATATATATTTTTTTAATTATAATAATTGTCAACTTTCTGAACACTTGCTACACATGCTGCCGCATGTTCAAAATCTAACATTGTCCAGGATTTTTAACTAATGGTGCATTTCAACATCAATTTCCACTAAAGAATTATTTCATCATGCAGATTTACGTCTGCGTGCGTTGAATCAAAAACCAATCTGAAGAGGATGAAATGCCCTTAAGACATGCAGAATGATGAAAAAAGCCCAGGATGAATGAGCGGGAAGATTCAACCCTAATGTGTTTGGGTTTTGAGATAACGTGCAGTAAATACTGGCATTCTCTGGTAGATCACAAAACAAATCCAACGGCAGCCATCACATTTGCTTCCCATCACTGGTGATTCCTGGGGAGGCGTTATTCGTGCGGCACACAAGAGTAATGCTCTGCTGCGATTGTCTAGGTTTTCCAAAGGGCCACTCATCTTTCATTCTCCTGCCAACACACGTGCGAATTTTATGGAGGTGAAACTAACATGCTTAGTTTTGTTTCCTTGCCTTGACTATTCTTCAGGAAGACTCAAATCCAAAGTGGATTTGCTCCCTTTTGCACCCGCAGCGATGTGTGAGTGTCCTTGGGAGAAGGATGGCATCAGCTGGCATCGAATGGCAGCGTTGAAATCGTGGTTTCTTTTCTGTGGGCGTTTCTATTTAGCGGAAATCGATTGCTGGAGGTGGTAGATAACTACCCACCCGCTTCTATTTAATCTTCCATTTGATATCTTTGATTCTATTCAGCACGATCATGCTCTTGTGTGTTTGCATGCTGCTGTGTGTGCGACTTGGACAAGACTGTAGCATGAAATAAAACTAAGAAAACACTACGACTGCACATACTTCATATTTTACACATGAAAAAAGATCATGCAATTACATGATATTATCAACTTGCCAAAAAATGAATGGTCCCATCACTCGAAATCCTCTGCAATAAGACGTGCAGAACACTGCGCCACTAGTGACGTTAGCTATGCTGCATCCCCCCTAAAAAATAGCTAAATGAAAGTTGATTTATTTGAGATATTTCATTGCATGATTATTTTTTATTTAAACTAATATTCAACATGCTCATGTGTCCATACATTCATCTTTATTTTCCTCTGTTTTATAATATCATGCGTTTTCCTTAAAAAAAGAATAAAAAAGTTGTTGATTTAATTTTATTCTCTAGCAAATACCAAATGTAGTCATGGGGAGACATAATAAGAACTGTTTTTCACTCTATTGTTTATTTTTTGACAGTTTTCTAAATATTGTTTGTGAATAATGTATGCAAATACAAAATTGTGTATGTAGTAAAGGGTAAGACGTGTAAGATTCTGTATATTAGTCACAGATAAATTGTAAACCAATTTAAAAGACAAAAGGAGTTTGAAAATAAACAGTGTAGCCGGAATCACAAGCAGTAGCTGTTAATCTGAATCAGAAACCTGTATTGCCAGTACATAGCAGTGATGAAAACGATTCTAGGTGGGGCTGTTTTCCAGTACATTTCCCTGCCTTTACCATTGAAAGAATCAGTCGAAAAAGGGGTTTCATTTAAAACTAAGACAATATTAATTGCATGTGGAAATCAACACATAATGATATCATTTTTTTTTTATTATTCTCCTTCTTCAGATACAAATGAAAACACATTTTCAGTACACTTTAACCTACCTCATACAGAATAAACCAAAATATTAAAAAACTAAAGGAAAGCTATTAACAACCTGTCCTCTGCACCAGGACACCAGAGATATGTTCTACACACTCATCATAAACAGATATAAATACACTGCAAATAATAAATAGTAATTTAAAAAACCTTGTTAAATCCCGGTGGATTTCAGACCAAGAAAAACATTTTATGTTCCTTTTCCCTTCATCAAAAATGAAATATGTAATAACCTTTTCAGTTAGTATGCGAAAAACCTTGGCAGAGTAAAAACACCCTCACAACAGCCACATATCAGATAAAAAAAAAGATAACAAAGGGACCAAATACGGTGAAAGCTGACATTGCTGTTGCCGAGTAAAGAAAAGGTTCCTCATCCTATTGCCACTCTGGCCTTATCCCTTTAGCGTGGCATGCTGGTTTTAGGTTTTGCCTAAAGACTCTGGTGTGAAATTCTGCTAAGCAGAGTTGGGAGCTGCGGAACATGGAACATGGATGAGCCGGGATTAAGAAGACCCAAAGCCCTCCCTTCATCTGTGCCTTGTAGGACGTCTGTGATCTGTATAGAGCCCGGTAGGCGACGCATGCCTGTCAATGTCCACTGGCGGCACACATGGACGATTAGAGGTGATGCACGAAGTGTCGAGGCCGCACGCCACTTTCATAAATCCCCCAGCGTCCCATGGTGCTGCTCGGTCCACCCCCACACACTAGCCCTTAGCCTCCATACGACAATCTTTATTTCCTTCCCGGTATTTTCTCAGCGTGACTTTATGTTCCTCCATTGTGATCTCCTCGCTTCCGCGTGGCCCTTTAGTCCCATATATATACCCATCTAGGTCTCTTTACTGGAGTCGAGTGTATCCATGTCACTGCTTACATAAAATATTGTAAGGGCGCATGGGTGTGTGAATTCATTGTCTAAGTCGAGCCTTTGTCCGTCCATCTGTATGCGTTCAATAAGGGTGCATGTCATGCATGTCAAGGGCCTGTATGCTGCCCTCTGCGAGTGCTCTCCTGTCTCATCTCAAGACCCGTCCTTAAGACCCAGCATACCTGCACACATCTGTAGTCGATACACATTGAACAGCTAATGAAAGGGGAAAAGACACCATGTCATAACTTCCAAGGTTGATCAATAAGTACCCGCTGTGGCTATTTTTCTTTTTTCCTGAATATGTTCCTCAACAACACAGAAAAACCCTGTCATTATTCTTAATAATTATAATCAGTCCAGTATTGAGAGAGAAATACCATTAAATTCTTATTTTGGTCATGTAATGTGACTGTTTTTATATTTTTTATATGAATCTATTGGATTAATATATGACATGGACCTAGTCATGTTGATTACATCTTCTTAAATCCTGTTTCATAATTCCACAAAAGATTATTGTACAGTTCTTTTATGGCTATCTTATAGATTTTGCACAAATTAAACTTGTGTTATCTTTGGGTCAAGGTGACCAAGTGGTGCCAAAATGTGTTTGAGGTATCCCTTGTGTCTTCTCTGTGTCAATATGAATGTCCTCCCTGGCTTCCGGAAATACATATGCAGTGGTGGACGCCTAGTTTTGCACCTCAGGGTCACCTTGAGCCAGAGACAACACAGCAACATTAAGGATTGGTAGGTGATGTTTTTTCTTCCCTGAAACATTTAACTAAAACCTTCTTTATGTATCAATATCTGCCAATTAATTCAATGTTTCAACAAACAAACGGAAATGTACAGTAATGTAAAAACATTGTCCATTCATTGCAAGGGTCCGTTTAAAATGATTGGATGGGGATTTTCCAACGAAATCGCCATTTTTCCCACAAACCCTTGAGACAGGTTTGATCCCGGACGTCTCATGGATGAAATGTTAATATCCGTATGAATATGGTCCTTCATTTGCTTGTTCAATGCAGATTTGCCAGTCTTACTTTGTTGAATGCATTACGTTTGCAAGTGTGTTGCTTTGCTTATTGTATTCTTGTTTTCCCCTGATGCTGCTGTAACTAAAATATCCCCTGGTGGGACTAATAAAGTAAAAATCTAATCCAATGCTGAAGGACAATAAGCGGTTTAAAAACGTGAACACATACAAAAAAGAGTTGCATACATTCCCAGCCAAAAAAAAAAGACTAAAAGCATGAAAAAAAGGTTAGAAATATGCCTTTTGTCTTATACATTAGTTTCACTATTGGCCACAATTAAAAGGTGTTTCATCAGCCAATCATAATGCAGCTCACCTGAGCCCTAATTCTTAAATCTGGCTTAACCTGGCACCTGTAGACAGGTGGCCACAGTATTCCAGTGTTGAAAGTTTATATTTTAAGTGTGGTCTTAAATCTCCATTTTTTCCCAAAATATATACATTTGGTCCATTTCAATGTGATGTCCAGATGTCAATTTCTTCATCTACTCCCAATGAATATTCCCAGACACTGTGAGCGTGAAAGAAGTTGCCGAAATATGTCTGTTTGGGCTGTGCATTGAGGTTGTGTCATGTCTCATTTAAACTATATAATATATAAGAATTCTGTTGGATTGATTATTACTATCTGGAAGGTTTTTTTTCCTCGGAATAACATTAACCTGTGACTCTTAACAGCTCGCTTTTCTCACTCAATGCTAATAAAAAGATTAGCCCGTAAACTAATACAAATTAATAAAACGCAAACATCTTGTTGCAGAAGAAACAGCTTAGGGATCTGCTGATTCAGCGTTACGCTGAAATGTACGTGTCACGCTCTTATGCTAATTTATTTTTACTGTTTTTCTCTCAAGGTCCCTCCGTGAATATAATGCCAACATTAAACGGGTCCGCGTTGCAAAACAAAATGTACGTTTGGTTGATGACAATGTTGTGTCATTATTTCCACTGAGAAAAAACAACACAACTCTGGTTTGACTATTCTTGGCTAAAGGTCACATGACTTATTCAAGTCATAAAGCTAAATGCTAATGTTTCGCTATAATGTTTTCCTTTTTTTTAACAGAATACACTCTCAATCATTCTTGTTCCAGGCTCTGGCTATTCACGACGCCACTCATAAATACAAGAAAGCCACAACACAGCACTGAAGATAGAGAGAAGGCTTTGAAATAAGGGGAAGCCGTGGGCCCCGGAAAAAAAAACTTCGCTCAGACTGATGGGTTGGAATAACTGATAAATATCTCTGCTTACTCTTTCAAACACGATAAAAGCTCTCCCTTGTGATGCTTGAAATGTTCTGAACTTTGTCTACGTCCGGTCGCTCCCGGACAGCAGTGCAGCTGAGACTCCGCTACTTTGCTGTGTTTCAACATCTCTCTCTCCTTCTTTCTGATGCGTTCTCTCTCGACCTCCCGTTCAAAGCAAAGTTGGCTCCTTATTTATGTGCAAATTTGCTCTTAGGCCCTACGAGGGTGGCGCGCATGCTGAATCTCTCCTTTCTGGGCTTTAGCAGATTATCCCGCTGCTCCCTTTGGTCCCTGTCGCCCTAAGCCCAGCTGCCCCGACCTTTTGTCATTGAGACTTTCTCTTCGCGCTTTGGTGTCTTTCTTTACCTCTTTCACCCTCCCACCGTCCTTTCTGTACACTTCCCCCCACGCTGCAAGGGCCCCGGCCTAGACTTTTTTCTGTCCCGCTCAAGACACCACAACCATCAACCCCCTTGTCCTCATCTCTACCTCCTTCTTCTTCTCCCGCTTCCATCTTGTCCCCTGCCTATCCTCCCCGTCTCCCGTCTCCCCCCTTCACGCCTTCTCAAAGGGCCATTATATCGCTCTCTTCTCGGACAAAGGACCCCGGAGACACAGGGGGGAGGGAGGGAGGGAGGGAGGGAGGGAGACGGGAGTGGGTACATGGCCGGTGTTTTGCTGCTCTCTCGTTCCTAATCGATGAAAGTGGCCCACGTGGAGCTCTGAAGGCTAATCGATACCCTTCCCTCCCCTTTTTTTTTTCATCCCCACCTTTTTTTTTTTTTTACTTGTCTGACCATTTTGTTGCTGACACGGACAAAATGCAGTGGGAGAGCAGTGTTAAGAAAAAGGGGGAGACATTTTTTGTGAGGACACCCCCCTGATCATTTCTCTCTTGGGGGTTCTTCATGAGTGTCTGTCAGTCTGAGCAGTAAAATCGTGTCAAAGACAACTGTGGGGTGCTCCTGATAGAAAAAGCGAGGGGGTAAAAAATATTGAATAAATTCAACAACATGACCTTATTGTACCGTAGCTGCCACTGACACTATCACCCCTTTTTTTTTTCTTCCCACCCCTGCCGTGTTAGGTTGCTGAGTAAACAGAAGGCAAAAGGTTTTACTTTTTTCATACGCGGTCGCTCGCCATATGAGCACACGGAAGGATTTGGGAAACCTCGGCCTGCTAAGCCACTTCATTGTATTCTTGTCCATCTTCTGGCTCTCACCTCTCCCCTTCCTCCGATGTCAGCTGTTCCCACACTGTCTGGTCTCCGTCTGTCTTGTCCTAATACGTATTCAGAAATGTCGAAAGGATTTTATTTTTGATTAATAACCTCAGCCAAGGTGGTCATATTTTGGCCTGTGTTTGCTGGATTGCAAACAGCATGTAACAAAAAAGTGAATGACAATTTTTACTTTGACTTTTTTTTTTGAGTGTTGCGATCAGTATTCTTGATACAAGAATGTTTTCATGGTAGTTTATTGGTTGGGGATCTGCAAGGGGCAGGTCTTTCAAATAATTGTGGTTAACACAATCAAATTCATGGTCTGGACTTCTATCTGTTTTCTAGTTTAAAATAATAATAAAAAATGACATTTAGGTTCACCTTTTTTAACCCTTGTGTTATCTAAGGGCCAAGGTTACCCGAAGGCTCCAAAACAAATGCCTTTTTGGTATCCCATGTGTTGTCTGTGGATCAAGGTGACCCGAAGGCTCCAAAACAAATGCGTTTGTGGTATCCCTTGTGTTGTCTCTGGGAAAGGGAGGGATGGGGAGAAAGGACGACAGGTGAATTGGAAGATTGGAAGTTGTTTTCTCAACCTGGCTGTCTTGATGGAGGTCTGGACTTTTATCTCTTTTCTAGTTTAAAAAAAAAAAAAAAGTCACTTAGGTTCACCTTTTTTAACCCTTGTGTTAGCTCAGGGTCAAGGTGACCCAAAGGCTCCAAAACAACCGCGATTGTGGTATCGCTTGTGTTGTCTCTGGGTCAAGGTGACCCGAAGGCTCCAAAACAAATGCCTTTGTGGTATCCCTTGTGTTGTCTGTGGGTCAAAGTCAAACCACCTCCTTGGCTTCCAGAAATACATATGCAGTGGACACCTTTGGGTCACCTTGACCCCGAGATAACACAAGGGTTAAATCAAATATGAAAATGAATTTTGGCGGACTGTTTTGATGGAGGTCTGGACAAAAATGTCACTTAGGTTCACCTTTTTTTTTACCCTTGTCTCAGGGTCAAGGTGACCAACAGGCTCTAAAAAAAAATGTGTTTGTTGTATCCCTTGTGTTGTCTCATGGTCAAGGTGAACCACCTCCCTGGCTTCCAGAAATACATATGCAGTGGACACCTTTGGGTCACCTTGACCCCGAGATAACACAAGGGTTAAATCAAATATGAAAATGAATTTTGGTGGAATTGTTTTCAAATTCATCATATGTTAATGAAAAGAAACAGTGATGTTGATCATGTGTTGCGTCATGATCGCTGATCTTCCCTCTTTGTTTTATGCAACAATATATACACACAACAGTCTCGCTCCTCACACCAGCAGAGAAAAACAATTACACTCCACCGTGGCGCTAAAACCTGCCTCACTGCTGCACCTGACTGTTAACTGAAGTAATTACCTTCACACAGTCACTTTACGAGTCTCATAACAAGGCGATATATGATATAAATGGCGGCCGATGAAATGGTAATTAACTGAGCAAATGGGTATAAACGACCGTCCAGGAGACTGACAGGGACTGTCGGTGTAAGAGACAAGGGGAGGGAAAAGCGAGGGATGGGGGAGAAAGGACGACTGGTGGGAGTCGGGAGCAGCCTATGGGCAAACTGCTCCCACCGTCATTGTTTGTTGTGTCTGCGCCGGACCATTGTTTCGGTCCCTATTAACCTCTTGGCCCCTCGGTGCGAGAGCGGGAAAGGATGGGTGGATTTAAAATGACAGACATGGCCCCGTGACATGGGAGGTGAGGAGTGGTTTTAACAGAGGCTTAGGGGCAGTGTAGACCCTCTGTGTCTGGCTGTATTCAAGGGAGGGGGTGTCGCCGCGATTGCATGTGTGCATCAGAGACACAGAGGGCGTGTGTCTGCGTATAAAACACAGGGAGGGGGTACGTCTATGTGAACACTTGGTGAGAAGTGACCTGCCCACGTTATATCAAATCATTTGTCTGCTAAACAATGACAAAATAATACATGTTGTATAATACATTATTAGTCAGATGTAAGCGATAAGATCCCTGTTTACATGAAACAAACTGCTTGTGTTATTTTAAATTTTAATTGAAATGATCTTGCTAAATAACTTTAGGATTTCAACATACTAAAATGTTTAATAAATGAGTGGAAAATATATTTGCATTTTGTGATGTGTAACCTAACTCAAGCACAAACAATTCACTTTGCAGATGATCCTCATGGATGGGAATAATACGTTTTAGCTGTGACTGGTACTGTTGAAGCATTGCTGGTGGTTTAAATGGTGCTTAAAGTATCAAAGAAAAACTTATGTAAAAATGTGTTAAAGTTAAGTTTAAGTTCCATTGTAAGTGCTATTTCTGTTCGCCCTACTATCCAGGTCCAGGCAGTTCTTATGTGATGTAGCCGAACGTGAAAGTTATCCTGAAAGCTTTTTTTTTTTTTTAAATAATTAGAACTTGAACTGAGTGATTAAAGGAACACTTTCTACCCCACATTAAACATTAATATTAACAAAAATATATATATATTTGTCCATCTGATCATTTTCCAAGCATCCGTCCATGTGCCACTTCCTGGTCTGACGACACACTTTCACCCCAACAGAATGTGTGCCGGCTACAAGGATTACCAAATAAAGATGTGTTCTAATTATACAACAAATAACTGTAAATGTATTTATTACTTAAAAGGTGTCAGGGGACCCGCTTCAGCCAATCAAAGGCATCGTCACTTGTAGTTCGGACACGTTGGGGTGAAAGTCACATCCGTCTTTGTTTAAATAATAAATAATAAATGTTTTATATTTGTTCCAACGTGTCGTTTAATTGCTTAGTTGAAGTTTTGTTTACTCATGAAAAACAGGGTTTTAAAAAACACATTGGCTATTAAGACGTGTAACGTCATCACGGAGGAAGTGCTCAGCTTGAAATACAGGGGCAAACCGAAATGGTACCTACAGCGTCAGTAATGTTTTGGGGGCTAAACTCTGTGTGCATAAGGGGCTTTACCAGGCAAGTTCCGATATGAAAATAGTTTGCAAGATTGGAAGTACTGGACCGGGTAATGTCGCTAGCGCTTCTACGGCGGATAGAGTGGAAGCTTTTGCGATGTAACAGTATATTACAGATATCATAGTACTTCAGTACTTTCAGTTTATATTGCCTGTTATTCTTTAAAAATCTGCCCTTAAACGAGCGTAAGATATAGACTTGTTTATTGTTTATTTTTTTCTGGAACAGTTGTTCTCGCCAAGGCTTTAATACAAGATGGATGTTACAAATGAGCAGTACGGAGGATGTCTTTAAGCGTCTTTTTGGAGGAAGTTCATCCACAGGGCACCAGTTGCTTCCCTTACATTTTTGTTTATAACTTTAAAAAGTAACTGATTACCCTGAACTATCAACATTCATGCGAACAGAGGGATGACTTTTGCTCAACTGGTCGTCTTCACCCGCTACTATTTATTCTTATTGAAAAAAAAGAAAGGTTGAGGGACCCCCATGATTCTGTAACAACATAAAAAAAATGTAATGTGATTCTGTTTCCATGTGGTCCTCTTACATGCATTTATATGAACATATTTCCCTCCTCCTTGTACCCCAGGCTAACTCGACAAGTCCTACCTGCGCTCCAGTCAGAAGTTAAATGACAACTCTCACCACACATCGAGAAGCTGTGGGACGGAGACAGTGAAAGTCAGGTAACCCTGAGAGGATGAACTGTGGGATTTGGAGTCCTGTGGGTAGAGCAGACTGGCAGATATTCGGGCGGAAAGTCAAGGGGATCAGATGAAGCTGTCAAGCAGGGCAACGAGATGAGAGAGCCATGGGGAGAAAGAGCTTGGAGATGCTGTCTAGGCAGGGAAGCGGCAGAGACTGAGAGCTTAGACCGGGGATCAGGGCGGTTTTACAGGGAACTGTCAAAGGTAGGGGAGGAGAGGAGAGAGAGATAAAGTGTGACCAGAGAACCAATGAGGTTGACAGTGAGTTTTAACAATAAAAGTAAAATGATCATTCATTTATCACTGCTATATGATCAACTTCTCATAAACAGAATTATCTCATATTCAACATTAACACCAACAAAATCAATTAATTCCAATAAATATTCAGGACAAGGAACAGAGGATTATAATCATGGTAGTATTATGGAGTTCCATCTAATTCTAGAGAGGTTCTGAATGTTTTTTTTATTCACAAATACAACTTCCGACTGCTGCTATTTCCTAGTTTGGTTGTCTGTTGAGGTCCATTCTTTTTCACGGTCAGCCAATGAAGAAAAAGTTATCAAATTGACTTAGTTATGTGCTTTATGCTGTTTTAAAGTTATATAAAATGAGCCCTCTGTGGTTTAGGGGTTCAGTTTTGCCTTGGTTAAAAGTTGTAATAATGGCTACTCGACCTTCTGCGAAGGGTCAGGCAGAGGAATTGACACAACGAGACATACAAGCGGTGTTAAATGTGTTGTCGTATGTCCGGGCTTCCCTCGTCTAGGGAGCCTGGGAAAAGTTGTGTTAAATTACGCAGAAGGAGGTAGCGGGACCTTGTCAGCTTGTGGTGTATCGTTAGAGAGAGTGCAGTGGATGGACACGGCACTAGTTTGTGCCCCCCGGAGTGCCCTGTCAGGTTTCATGACCACATTTTGTTAACATACACAGCACATGCTGTAACGGGGAGAGTAAAGGGCAAGTGAGGGAAAGAGCGGTTTATTAGCTTTAATACTCTCTGTCACAGCTTTAAATACTGCATCTGCAGCCGTAAAAGGTTGAAAGATGGAAACAGTAAAACATTTTTAGATCGTTTGAGTGTTCTACAGCATAACCTTGTCTACTGGATGAACGTAAAAACCTCTCAATCAGTCCGATTATTGCTGTTTTATTGATGATAGCAGACTTTTATAACCATTATATTGTATACAGTTATTTTTACCTCTACAGAGCAACTTATATGTTGATTTAAGTGCATCTTAAATTGATATTGGACCTTTATTTTACTCATCATTATGACTCTGTTTGTACAAAACTCTCTTTTCATTTAAATATTTGCTTAGCAAAATGTGCTCCGTCCAGTAAAAAACGCTTCATTTTTGTGGAGATGAAGTCTTGTTAACTATAAACACACCCACTCTGCTGTGATTGGTCGAGCATCGAGGGTCATCACCACACGTCATCAATCACAGAAGTCTCCACCCACAAGGGACTTGTTGTATGAACAAAGCAGGGGGTGATTACAGCTTGCTGGAGGAGAAGTGAAAAACATTATTTTATCATAATGTTATGCTTGTACGCTGAGATTTCAGACAAGGGAAACTTTTATAAAGTAATAACTTTAAAACATTTCAACTTCAACACTTGAAACATGCAAGTCAGGAGAGTTGGGTTTTCACATTAGTTGCCCTTGAAGTGAATCTAAAGTTCCACAATAAAATAAAATGAATTTCTATGGATGTCTTTTCTGTTGTTTTGCTCTTCGGCATTAGAAAAGCTAAAACAAAGCACATTAAAATAGTGATTACAATGAAATTAAAAGTTTTTTTAAGAACTTGTCAGGATGGTAATACATGTGTTCGTATCCAAAAACTTTCAAAACTCTGCAAAAGCCTTGATTTGACCATAATGATGAATGAAATACCTGTGGAACTTCACTTCAATTTGATACAAGATGTCACCCGGCACTCTGTTAGAAGCCCTATCGTACTATGGGAAGGTAAAAAGTAAACGTGTAAACTTGTTTGGCGGCTAAAAGAGATGATCCGGCTGCTTCAGTGCAAAAAAAAAGTGTCGGAAATCTGGCACCGAGTGCAGACGTTCTGTACACGAGGTGTATGTGAAGAGGCGGCAGTGTGTGGAGCCAATCGCTTGGCATTCAGCATATTTTGTGATACTTCAGGGGTTACAAATTGAAATTATAAATGCTTAATTCATTTAAAAGGAAATTCCTCTGGCTTTAATTGAATATTAATCACTGCTTATCGTTGTCTTTTAGTCACACCTAATCACCATAATTTTTCTCTTTCTTGCATTTTCCTGTTGTATTTGGTGACTAAGTAGCTTTTTGCTTTGGTGGAATCACTTCATTTTATCTGTGTTCATTGATTATCAGCTTACATACATGCATTTTAGCCCATAAAATCTGTTACGTGCAGATTGCAAAAACCTTGAATGCGTCTTACTTCTCTTGCTCTTCATTAAATAATTTTGGGCTGATGGTAGAAATCCGGTTGCAAAAGTATCTCTCTGTGAAGGTCGATGTTTCATGAAGTCCTTGTCTAGAATTAAATCTCTAAATGTGAGAATGAAAGACCAATTTCTAAACAATCAAATTTGAAATGATTATTAAATAAAATACAAAATCATAATTGGTCCTCCTGTCAAGGTTGGTGGAGCTGAAGTTTGTTGTGGTGAAGAACTGAGCTGAGCTGAAGGACAGAGACGTACAGTGATGTACCGTGAGTAGCTAATGCATTAAGGAGATACTCAAAATTGATCCACTACTCCTCTAGATAGGGAAAAGCCAGTTCAGGTGGCACTTTTTTATTAGAACGG
Source organism: Callionymus lyra (assembly GCF_982586985.1). Classification (NCBI taxonomy): domain Eukaryota; kingdom Metazoa; phylum Chordata; class Actinopteri; order Syngnathiformes; family Callionymidae; genus Callionymus; species Callionymus lyra. Next base: position 16,901,921 of record NC_141830.1, read on the forward strand.
TCTTCTCCTGTGACCCAACCTCGGAAAAACTCAGAAACTCTTGGTCATTGGCAGCAATCCTGTTACCTCTTTTGACAAGCTGTCACTGAGCAAAAAAAAAGACACAACCAGAGAAACAAACAGAAGGAAGAAATACGGAAATATGTCTTTATTGTTGCCTTATTTCTCCTTATTTTGGGTCCTATCAGATACATATTCAAGAAAGAGCAAATCTCTTTATCTACATTGCAAATATTCATGAAACCTTTACCACAAATAACATTTACAATATCTCAAAATACATTTTCCTCTTAATATATGTTGCACTTAAAACAATAAATTTACACACCTAAATTTTAATCCCTTGAATTACAGATGAAATGTTAACTAATGCCATTATTAAAGGAGTTACCAGTAAAACATGTCAAAGTTGTGTCGTAACAAGAGGAAAAGTACTGGTTGTTGGACTCCATTTGTACGTGTGGACCGGCCCTTATGTTGCCTTCTCACACCTAATCGCCACATTACCTGTAGTTATCCGAAGAGATGTGCACTTTCCCCAACACGTGAACAGGGCTTTTTGTCTCCAGGGCACTGACTGACTGCACGGAGGAGGCTTCGCAGTGTCCAACCTGAATATTAACTGACATGTCGCGCGGGCGCCCAAAGAACATAATTCAATCTGATTGGCTAGCTCTGCTGGGAGGCATGATTCTGGCCTGTCCAGCTATACACGCATTCCTGTGGCCTGAGGGCATCACGGGAAAAATGGGGGAGGAGCGTGTTATCCTGGTCTAGTTAACAGCTGTGAAGGAGTTAAACAAACAACCCCCCCCCCAAAAAAAGCTGATAACTAAAGTAAATTTGGGGGGTTTTAAATACAGTTCATCCTGGTTCTCCTTCACGTCCTTTGCGTCTCAGCTGACGCTCAGTGAGCTTCCTCACATATTTACTCACAGTCCTTGCATGCTCGCATATGTGCATATGTGTGTTCGGCATGTGCTCACAGTTTGCTACTTGATTTTGACATAAAGTGCTATGGGCAAAACAAAGGAGGCTTAGCCTGATTCTGTCTCTTCCTGTGCCCTCAGATGCCCTGAAGGCTGGAACAGGATGGCCTCGGAGACTTTATAAATTTGCCTCCCTGGATTCTATCACACAGTGAATAAGAAAATCTATATTTTAATGATGCTAAAACTGTAATAGCCAAATATAATTACATATATTTTAGTGAAGGTTCAAAGCAGAGAAACTTTAGTAACTTTTCATCATAGTTTTATCATGTTGCTCTTAATTTATTTTATTTTATTCTCTCATATTCTGTTCTTTCTTTTTCATTTCCCCTGAGATTACTTTTGGCACATGGCTGGAACTCATCAGCAATCAAAGACCTGTAGATATTTCTACTTGGATTTCTATTATGTTTGCCATCTGTGCCAGAGTGCTTGTTTTATTCTTGTTTATTTCCAAGTGTTTTGACCTCTGTGTTTTGTTTTCTGTTTTTCAGGTCCTTTTCTTTCCTGTTTTATTCACCAGTTGGGACCGGATTTTGGAATTTTAGATATATTGGAATCATGTTTTCTTAACTTAGTATTTGAATGATTATTTGGAATTAATGGATTTCTTGTATTTCTAGTCATCATCAAATACTTGAAAAATGTAATGAGGGAACTCAAACTATCAAAGAAAGCTCCATGTATAGAAACAATACATTCGTTTTTACCTTACATTTGTATAGTTGCCTTCTGTTTATCCATCTATCGTCCATCTAAAAGGTCCAGATTATTCCCTCCAGAGACCTCCTGCGTCTCAACCCAAGGTGAACATTGAAATGTTCCCAATCCATTTTTTAACATAGATTAATGTAGGGAAGCATAAAGACTGCTATATAAAAAAAAACCTCTACCATAACCACATCCATTCTGTGATTGGTCAAGCATCTGGGTTAGTCGTCAATAGTCTCCACCTCCAAGGGATTCGTTGTATAAACAAAAAGGGAAGTGATGCCCATTTTCAGTCATAATGGATACCCTCTTGTAACCTCTCACTCACCGAGATGAACATTATAAAGTAATAAGTTCAAAATATGGTCATTATGAGAGACGTACTGCATCTTGGAGAAGAAAACCTTAACATTTTAAACAAGTCAGGAAAGTTGCCTTTTAAAAACATGAACGGAAACTTATTTTACTTAATTCAAATATGAATTCCTGCTACTGCTTTATATCATGCAATACCTCTCACATTTGCTAAATTCCTCTTCTCTGAAATAATAACTCCCATGTTATCGTAATGACCAAAAGCTCAGCCGGCGTTTGATTGATGCGGCGCCACATCCTGCCGCCACATCCTTGGCCCACGTGGTACCTCTCGCAGGTATTGACAGCCGGTTCTCCTTCTTTCCCGCCGCGAAAAGAAGTACCGATCTCCACAGTAATAACAGCGGCAAATTACAGCGTCTTCAAATGAGCCGTGCCCACCTCCCCATCCCTTTACCATATTATCTCCAGGGTGGGGAGCGGGCGGTTGATATGGCGGCAGGGAAAGATGTAGAGTGCAGCCGATTATCCCCTAATTAACACTGATACCTCCCCCATGTACAATGTCCCGTCTCATCAGCGAGCCGCCGCGTCTTAATGTTAGGTGCTAACTGCCTTCCTCGCATATGTCAGTCCTCGTTAAGGGACTTTCCCTGCGCTGTAATGTCCTCCCGTTTAATGGCATGTAAAAAAAGATTGTTAACACTCAGGATTTTTTTGCTTCGCTCCTTGTTTTGACGGTGAGCCAGGGCCGACGGTCCTCCTCACTGCAGACTAGTGGGTTTTGTGGAGGCATCTGGATTATCATTTTTATTTATGAACGCATTACGAAACCCAACAGCCATATCATACTCAAGATTAAAATGTGAATAGAAAAATAATGCATTAATTTTGAGGACATTACAGGAAATAGTTGGCCGTTCACAGGAGAGATAATGAATTATTGGATCCAACAGGTGTCCAGGTGGCTCTTATACAAAGATGACGCCAGCCGGTGTTACACAATAAACAGTATTTCTAACACAAACTGGAAGTTCCAGGATTTGTTCGGAACAAGTACTTTGAGCGAAAGGTGGATTAGAGGGGGAGAAAATTAATGAAAAAGGCTGAAATGATTTGTATTACTTAAAACCAGAGAAAAATTAAAGAAAACGGTTCTGCTGTAACAAAGACTAGTTGGAATAGCATATAAGAAGTAAAGGTAATCTATCAGAAGCCCCATAAAGAAGACATGTGATGAAAAAATTACAATTTGCCAAAGAACAAATCGACTGGCCTAGAAAGACAAGGTTACGGAACCCCTAAAGTGCTATGAAACAAAAAAGGATTTCTGGTCCAGAAAGGACAAAAAATACGTAATGAATGAGGTTTATAACATACAAAGCAGTTTTAGCACTAATCTCAGATGGTATTGTTGTTGATGTTCATTACCTGGAGAGGAGTTTTGTTCTTGGAGCAGTGATTGTTGATCAATTGGTTATTCTTTTTGGGGGATTTTCTCTACTCTTTATTACAGTATGAGGAGCCCTGCATCACTTCAGCTTGACACACCTGGGCAGGTGAAACATCGTAAGGACGGTTTTGTCTCTGCTTATCAAGAGGGAGATCACTCTTTTTAAAACATGTAACATGACCAAATTAAATATTGTCATTGTTATAATTCATATGTTGTCCTGTTAATAACCTGATAGTCTGGTACATTATGACCAGCTGAGCTGATGCGCAGACACTGTATTGCAGAAGTCAAGCAGTTAGCGATGTTTGAGTTCATAAAGTCTGCGCCAAATCCCAAACTGATGATCATCCTGCGACGCCTTTAAAATGATAAAAGCTCAAAAGCAAGTTACCGTTCTCATATTGTGTCTGAAAGACATTTAGAACTAATCTAAAAGTCTGTTTTAATGCAAGCAATACACGGCTTTGAATAATGTAATTAACTTTCTTAAAACATGTGTAACATTAGTAAATCAAACATACAAGAGCTTCCAGTTCTATTGAACTTTATTAAGGATTGGGAGAACACAAACAGGCGTGTGTTGACTGATGCTAACAAGACAATTGACTCCTCGAATCACTGCGCTGGTTATCTATGTGCGCTATACAATATAGTCCGTCACATTGTATTTAAGTAACAATGGGTTCCTATCCCAACGTGAAAATTTCTCGTTCTAACTTGAAACTTCTCTCCAAAGTCAAAAGAATCTAATAGACTTTATTATGTGGCAGATATAGATACATGTTTTGATGAAGTTAATATCATGATCCAAAGCAGTGTATCACTTGTCAAAACAGACTTTAATATTCGTTCTAAATGTCTTTCAGACAAACATTTTTATCGCGTCGCTGGATCATCATATGTATTCATAGTAGGGCTGTAAGAAAATATCAATATATATATATCGCGATGTTTTTGTTTTTTACAAGCTTTAACTCCACCAACTTCATTAATTATCTAGATTAGAATCACGACAAAGAATATGAGCCGATGGAAGAAAATAGAAAAATCAAAAAAAAAACAAAGCCATTAACTTTGCTGTTCATAAGAGACGAGAGAACATTTTAGTCTGCCGCATGAAAGTCAACGATAACAAACGTTCTTGTTAGTGTTAATGTTGACTTCATCATTGTATTCTGCCTCAATCAATAAGTGGAAAAAGCCAGAAAAAGTGTTGTAAACAATATATCCTTGTTCCTACAGTATCGCAATATATTGTATCGTCACACATGTGTCGTGATAATTATCATATCGCCAGATTCTTGCCAATACACAGCCCTAATTCAGAGTATGGTTAATGCATTCTTGGAAAAAACTGGTTTCAATCAGGTGGCAATTATTTGAATATGACGCAACAATCAAGACACAATAGGACATTCAAGACATTGTTCAGAGGAAGTACTATGGCAGAAAACAGAAAAACGCAAGACTACCGTTCTACTGTACAGAAGAATAGTCAGACAAGCAAAAACTCCAGCGACATTAAATACAGTCTGAAGTTCTCTCTGATTATAGAGACAATTCGAAAATGCTTGCGTGAAGTTAATCTCCAGCCCCAGAAAAGTCTCTCTTATAAAAATTTTGCCAAAGAATCAAGTTGTGGACTGATTAAAGTAATATTTTGCCTACATCTAAATACTTGAAATGTTGCCTTATGCTGAAGATTAGTTCCAAACCAAACCAAACAAAACTAAGATTATGGAGTGGCCAGTCCAATCCTTTAGACCTTAATCCAAAAGAAAACTTGTTGGGAGACATAAAAACACGATTTCCGATTGCAGTGCATTTTTGGAATATCGTCAAATTGGCTGGAACGCCTGTTCACAGGTGCAAGAAGTTAGTCGACTCCATTCAACACAGATTTGAGGCAGTTCTCAGAAGCAGAGGTCATACAATTTAATAGCAAAGGATTCAGAGGAATGTTAATCCAAACAATGGCTACGGTTGGAATGGCGCGATCAAATGCAGGGGAACAGTCTCAAGCAAACACAGGAGCAATACAATATATAAATACAAAGGATTATAAACAAGTCCAAACACAAATGTTGGAACCCTATGTCTACAATCACTTAACAAATAAAGAATACAATATATCGTAAAAACCAACAAAGAGTCAAATATCTCACAGAATGTCCCAAAAAACAAAATTTCGACAAAATAGGTGAACAAAAAGGAACAAAAATGGAACAGAGAATCTAAAAGCCACAGAAAATATGGAGGTCAAAACACTTGGAATGAACATACAACTTAAAATCTCAGGGTCATGTTGAGAGAAAGGAAGAAAACAGGAAGTGACAAACAAAATAAAACTGAAATAAAAGGGAATCAAAACTGTAAATCTGTTAAAAAAATATATTAGATAGACTTTATTAATCCCTTTGGAGATCTTCTTTGGGATTGGGTTTCCATTTAACAGTAGGTGATAGTTTCATAAAAACAAGCAAAATAACAAAGCGCAACTGATGACAAAGTGCAAATATAAATTAGTTTGTATTCATGTTTTATTAATTTTTTTTCAGCATATAATGTGCAGTGTTCCAAATGCATCATAATAAAAATGAGGATCAGGATTATTTGATTTCAAACACAATTATATATTTTAACAAAGCTGTGAAGTTCACTAGAAGCAATATGGTGTAAAACTATTGAAAGTTGTCAAATATTGTTGGTGGAATGAAAGTAAATCAGAACGCAACCATTCATACTCTATATTTTTTTAATTTATACATAAGGATATGTTTAAAAAAAACAGACCTCAATGTAACATGCATGTTAATTAATAATTTATATTTGAGTACAATTGGATTAAAAATATTTCAGATGTTTATTTTATTTTATTTAAATCAATAATTTAAAAATGTATTATTAAAAGTACAATCAATAAAACAATGTTGAAGTGTTTTTGTGTATCTTCTTCTCTCGATCCACTTGTTACATGACAGGACTGTAGGTCATTTTTTCTTTAGATAATTAAATAAAAAAATGTATTGTTGATGTAAACATAGATAGCAAGTTATTTTAATTACAAAACACAAGCACTCAGGAGGTCTGAGGTATTTCATATCTGCACCAGGTTTCATGGGGACATATGAAATGATCTGGAAAGACAATAGTATTCATAAAATATCATCGTTGATTTAAATCATGTGAAATAACCACTGGTGAAGAATATTGTTCTGGTTTGTGTGTCGGCAAGTCCGCAGAGACGACGTTCTGATCTTCTCCTCAACCCCTTTTTCCTCGTCTGTGCGTTCTCTTCGTTTTATGAAAAAAGCAAACATGATTATTTTTGATTTCCTGTTTGCATGAGCGCTGCATTTGGCCCACCCTTTTCTCCCCCGACCTTCTTGATTGAGGGCTAATGAAAAAGCTGTCCTGAGCGTCGCTCCCTCCCTGTATCCATTAAGAATAATTAGACGGGAACAATTTTGATGCCTGTAACCTCGGCGAGTGTGGCTAATGGTGTTATAAATTGCTCCTTGTCCCGGGCCCTGCAAGCATTGGCGTGCGTCGGTGGGGGTGAGACGCTTAATTCAAAAGCACTCTGTCAACAGCACTGATTTGTGTGGTTAATGAGAGCGTTTAAAACAACAGGCACGGCTCATGCATCCTAATGCCGATGGCAGGAGCAGGTTCGATAAAGAGGCTTGTCCACCATAATTAGCCACGACAAACGCCGAGGATTAAGAGACAGGGGGCCGAACATTGTGTGCCCTCTTAAAATGGGTCCTGCCTGCTTTCGCTCCCACTTTGCATGTCTCCTAATATTACCCTTCATATTCATCTGTCAGCTGAGGTCTGGAAGCATTTTAATACGGTATCTGCCCAGTTTCACCTACAAGTAAAACATAAGACACAAGTAGCCACAACTAGCAACTAGCCAAGGAATCAAATTCGGGAAATTGTTTTTTTCCAATAGTCACAGCAAATACAGCAATTTTTCATAAAAAAATAAATCACTGTCATCGTCCATGATGGACAGTAGTTTGTTCAGTGTTTCTAAGTATCTAAGTTCTTATAAAGTGCTACCGCTTTTTACCCTATAACCCTAAAACAGGGGCATCTAACTCAAGATAGTTTTTATGTAATGTATCAATCAAACTGAAAAATCAAGAATTAGTTTAATTCAGCGATATTGTTTATTCAATCTTGGAAGTGGTTTATACTTAAAGTGGCGGTGTTAAAAGTCACAAAAAAACATGCATATACTTAGAGAATGGCTTCCTTAGTGCTTGGTAGTGTTTTTCTATTTTGCGTGTTCTCGTATTTTATTTTTTAATTCCTTACTGCCTTCACAAATAATCCTCATTTTGTGTTTACAAAACTGGCAATACAAGTTTCTGTTTTTTGATTTGATTTGCTTTAGAAACATCTAGTGGGCAGTATTTGGCCCTCGGGCCCTAAAATAATGTGAAGTTGACAATTTTAACACATTTTTTCACCGAGTATTTTATTAGATTGAGTTTTTCACATGTATGCTGTGTTTTCTATGAGAGAAACAGTTTGGTGAGCAGCAGCAGTTAAAAGCCATACGAGTGGGCCAACCTTCCTAAACCCTTATAAGAATTGACTTGAAAAAAATTAATAAAAAATGTATCTATTCCTAAAAATGTTCTGTGAATAGAATGAAGCCTCTTGGTCAATAAACAAATGAGTCAAACGGTTTAAGTACCAATACAGATGGTTTATTTATTGTTATCATCGAGATGAAGAAAGTTTGATGAACTGGAAATGAAAAAGAAAAAAAAAATTACACCGCATTTTTGTCTTTAAATAAGTTGACATCAGCATTACTCCACAGACCTGATAGAAAGAACGGTGTGTGTGTGTGTGTGTGTGTGTGTGTGTATGTGTGTGTGTGTGTGTGTGTGTGTGTGTGTGTGTGTGTGTGTGTGTGTGTGTGTGTGTGTGTGTGTGTGTGTGTGTAATGGATGGAAGAGGGTGAGAGTGACAGAGCCAGGCCCACTTTAAAAGGTGTTCAATTCCCCCGTAAATGCATGCTGACAGGATTAATTGAGCATTGCAAATGGTAAACTCTGAAACCTACACCTCAAAACACAGGCACCGGCTACAGATACACACAAAGATATAGCGGCACTGTAACGCACAATATGCTTCTGAACATTTTGTTTACAAAGGCAACTATACGCAGTAACACTGGTAACACTCTCCACTCTACCCCTCTGGCCTTCAGCCTACTTCCTCATGTCTTGCCCAACACAAATGACTTGATGGGCAGTTAAATGCAGGGGTCGGGGGTTAAATGAACACCGTTGTTTATGAGGATGTGGTGTGAATCCATTTGCATTCTAATATTCCCTCAATTCTGAGAGACACACACACACACACATGCACAGTTGTGGGTGAGAAGGGAGGGTTGGGAGGACGGAGGGGAGACGACTGGTGGACGGCTTGTTTTAAAATCCCATTATCAAGTTATTTATGGAATTCATGGCCCGACAACCTCTGTGACCTTGTTTTGTTAAACATGAACCAGACACGATTCAGGCACGTGGTGTTGCCTATTAGCTTTTGTTTTCAATAGCCTTAAAATGTCAGCAACTTCAATCACCCCTTGGGCAGCTTTCCACTTGTGTGTTTTGGCCCTCATCAAATGGACGCGCGGTGCACCAACATATTCCCCATGTTACACACACACATGTACACAATCGTATTAAGGCCATATTAAGAATTCACATGTTAGAATTCCCACTTGCATAGATGTATAGAGCTGTACACACACACAGGGAAATTCAGCATTTGCAAACCAAACCTTGCGCCAGACATCACCTCCATCTAGACAGAACTCCATCACCACACGTCTGTATTTGTGTTTGCTTGTAATTTAACCCTGTGTTTATTCATGTCAGAGTCGAGACATAACCTGAGAAAAAAAAAAGCCATGCAAATAATCTGTGTGTTGCTACTACTGTTGACGCTCAGAGTGAAGCAAATATCGTTAACGCGCACAGAGAGCTCGCTTTACCTACAATAAGGGCTGGAACTCAATTGAGAAAGATTTAGAAATCAATTGAAAGATTTTTCTGATCTTATCCTGATCTGGATGAAAAATGCCATTAGTCAGTTTTTGCATTGTTAGGGTATAATAAATATAAAAACATTAGAAAAAGAAAAAAATATAAGAATAATGACCCAACTGCTCCTTATGTTCTTCAGTGTTATTTAATCAAAGACGTGAAACACCACAGTGACTACACATCGCACTTGTTAGCACACGACATAAAAGTGAATATACAAGAAAAATAAAGCTTAGCCAAAATTAAAATATCACTCATTTTCTACTCACCCTCATGGTGACTAAGAGCTGCCATTATTTTCTGAGTAAAATTTTTCTTTTTGGCGTTTCCAGTCCATTTGGCAGGAGCACTGGGGCTGAATTTTATTCGTCCAAAATGAAAGTCAAATACATCCAAATAGCTCCATGTTGTTGTCTGTAATGTCCCTCTTGTATTGAAAGCCTCAACAAGAAATGTCAATAGTAGACCAGTGTAGACAGTACAACACTAGGATCTCTCAAGATAGAGTGTTTTCTGTCTGTGTAGCGTGTTAGCATCTTAGCTTCTCCCACGAACAAGCTTAAAGAAATAGACACATTTAATTATTATTTTTTTGAAAAATTTATTTTATTTCATGCATTATGAATTGATTGTTTTAAATTACATTTTTTGTTGCCATCACAAGTTTTTTGTTACAATCATTGAGTGCCATTGTTTTATAGTAGACTATTATCCTGAATGTATCCTAACATTTTAATACAGAATTTTATAGAAATGTATTAAGCAAAATATTATTTAAGCTATTTTTTGAATAAAGCATTGTCACAGATGACTTATGATGGTTTATGACGCTATAGATGAATGGTTATCCAAAGTAATGATTACTAACTGACGTAGATCTAGAAGATGCAGACTAATATCCTTCACTTCAATGTAGGTTCTTTTTTAAGAACATGGTAAATAAACAATCATAGGTTCATGGTGTCATCGTTATAAAACGCCAATTTTCATTTTGCCAAGCGGGTCGTGAAAATAAAATTTTCACTTTTGTCATTTACTGAAACTTCACAGCCATATAGATGTAAATGATGGTCTGATGAAGCTTCATGAAGCATTGTCATTATTTTCAGAGTCCACAAGATGGGGGTCTCTGCAATATTTCCCCTGTGTTTTGAACTGTTCTAGTTAAACATCACATCATTTTTAAACTGATGGCGCCTCCTACTGATCTCTAAAAAACATGACACTGTTTTATGAAGCTTCATCAGACCATCACTAGTAAAAGATCTTGGGAGTGTAATAAAGAGTTCATAAACTAATTACAAAGACTATTTTTTCTTCTCTTCAAACAGAAAAAATGGAATCCTGCCTTCACCCCATGTAATAACGTTCACGCATTGTTCAATATATATATATATATATATATATATAGCGTACATCTCAGCGTACATCTCAAGACTAATCTAATGATGTACACTTTTCTCTTTGCTGTCATCTTTTTCCAACGCACCGTCAACTCAGTTAGCAGCACCATTGGCAGAGAGCAAGTATTTGAAGAAAAGTAAAATCGAGCGCCAGCCCCCGTGTGTCTTGCATTATTCAGCAAGGCCCCAGCTGTTAGGCATGGAAGACTAGATCCCCCGTATCCCAACATATGCTTGCTAAAAGACTAAAAGGCTGGTGTGGGCCGCAGCCACGGGAAAGAACATACTACAAATGTAGTCAAACATGTCTGAAGTACATCGCGATACCTCTCTGCCATCATCAGATGTAACGTTTAATGATTAAACATGTCAGTCGTGGCCAGCGGTGGACTTCAGTGCTTCGTGTCAATCTGCTTCTATGCACCACAGAAAGAAGATCATTTCTCTGCACTGGCTATGTGGGCAGATGTAGGATGTTTAACACGGGTACTGTTTGAGTGTTTGTCATCACAATTGCATTACAGCAGAAATCAAAGGACTTTTAGATCTTCTTATTTATTCATACCAAAATCAGTGGCTCTTAGACAGAGTATATGAAGGACCAGGAAGTCTGTCCACTGGCACCACTTATTGTGGAATAAATGGATGTACATTTGTATCTACAACTTTAAAAAGAAAGGATTACTCTGAAATTAATTCAAACCCTTAGTCAACTGGAGGGTGAGTAGAAAATTAGTTTTGGGTGAACTAGCAATCTTTAAGAACCTTTCCAAAGATTTAGCCGTGCTAGCTCAAAAGTGGTCACCATTTCTGAGATGTTGCCGGCAGCATGATCAAGAGAATGATATTAAGTAATTAGTAAATTATTAAAATTGTTTTAAAAAGTATACAGGTCAATAAGGTGGAGCTAAAACTGAGTAGGTGTGATGATGTTAAAACCAGAGAAGAGCTTCTTATTTCTCAAACATTTGGTGGCAAGGAACAATTTTCTTTTTTCATAATTGGTGGTTCGTTGTGGTTAAAACTAATTTTTCATTTTAATGGGCTGGATATTGTGGAAAATATATATATTTTTTAATGTTGATGTATATTATCTTCATGGTTTAATTGTTGTTTAGAAATGTCTTTGCATTTTGACCCCTGTTGACCCTTTTATACCAGGGGTTCAAAAACTCGGTGAAGGCCCGTCAAAACCACTGTTCTACACTACGCTTTTTACTGATGTTTGATAGATTTTTGTTTTTTCAATAACTCTCCAAAACTAAATCTTAAAAAAAAAGAATTTCATGTGATTATTTTAACCTCCTGCAGATGTACAGTAGTTAGTCTGCTGTAGCATTTGTGAATGTAGGTCAGACAAAAGCAGGAACATCAGTCAAGTTTAACAACATCCAAAACTCAGGGTTATTGTTACATTATACATCCTCTGCCCAGTTACATTGATGTTTAATTCAGGTGTCATCTATCAGTTTGGACAACGCTGACCTTAATAACTGAAAACAAAATGTGTTTACATTTGTCATTTACCACATTTTGAAAGCATAACTTGTGTACTCTCCTTTTTTTAGGAAAGACAAAATGCAACAGATTATCCCATTACTATCTGTTGCATTTTAATATTTTGCTTCATAAAAGTGAAATGAACAAAGGTAGAGTTGCTTTTTTTTTTACAAATTTATAAAAATATTTCCATCCTTCTCTTATCTCAGCGTCAAAGTGACCCGAAGGCCTGAAAACAAAAGTGTTTGTGGTAACTCTGTTATCTCTGGTTCAAGGTCAACGGCCTTCACCACTGCATATGTATTCCTGGAAGCCATGGAGGTTGTTCACCTTGACCTGTTGATAAAACAAGGGATACCACAAACATGTTTGTTTTCGGGCCACAGGGCATTTTAGATAAAAATGTATTTTCATCTTTTTTTATTTATTTTCTTATTCAATTAAATGGAGAATTCATTTCCTCAACCTGAAGTCTGACTTTAAAACATGTCCAATTGATTTTATTTTATTATTTACTTGAGGTGAGGCCTTTTTAGTAGCAATGGTCTGATGAAGCTTCATGAAGCAGTGTTATTATTACTACTTATTCCACTAGATGGCGGTCTCTGCACTATTTTCCTTTGTTTTAAACAACTGTTTTAATGAAACATCAAATCATTTTTAAACTGATGGCGCCACCTACTGACCTCTAAATAACAGGACACTGTTTCACGAAGCTTCATCACTATTTTTTTTAAGTTGGGGCCTGACATCAATATTATGATGGTTGAACGTAATTATTAAAAGTTGATACTTAAAATGGTCACTATAATTGAATTGATATGTAGAAAAAGACAATTCATAATTTGATTAATAACATAACTAAATAACTAGACAATAGTTTTATCTCCCTCACCTTTTATAAGGTGACTGGAGAATCAATAATATTAATCTAATAATTGTAATATTATTATTCAGTTTACTATTTAGAATCCCTTATTCGGTAGTGCTTTTGACAGCCATTCACACATAACATGTAGGTTAACTAAGTCAACCTTTTTTCTTGCATAAACAGTGAATGTCACCGTCAAATTTCTTAGTCCACTTTTACTTTAAGGATTGAGGGATTTTAGGGGATTATCGCCGTACTTCTGCAAGAATATATCTCACAATGATCCACCGTGGACCAGTAGGTCTCTCGGGCAAAAGCCACATCTTTCATCACTTTAAACATTATCTCATCCTGGAATATGTGTCTGTGTGTAAGCTTGTTCTACGGTCTGCGACACTCCCCGATGTGGTGTTGGCCCCAGGCGGTGCGCAGAAACATCAAACAATTTCTCTCTCTGACTTATTTATTTTTTCCACGACTCACTCGAGGAGCAGGAAAACTGTATGTTTGGGGCTTTTTTAAGAATCTGTCATTTCTCTCTGCCGCCTGTAGGATCCCATCGTTGAGATCTGGGGGGGTTCTTGTAACTCGAACTCCGGGAGCCTCTCTAGCGCCTTAGCTTCTGCTCCCTTTGCGTTCACGGGAACCTCCCTCAACTGCTATAGCTGTCATTCTGGACTAGAGGCTACACATATCTGAAAACAGAAGAAAGGAAAGTGGTTATTGGTAGTGACAGTTCAGATAATTTGGGATTTCCTAAACTGGCTTGGTGCCATCAATCCTCCATGCTACTCCCATAGGAAACACCTGCCGTCAAGAAACCTAACTTTAAATTATCGCTGACGACCCAAACTGAATCATGGGTAGTGTGGAATCAAGTGTCTTCTCTACATATTTATAACAGTTTTTTTTAGGAAAAAGACAGGGATTGGATGTGAAAACGATGTTTAAATGATTAAACATACTATTTATATTTTATATTTATAAATAATTAATTAATTGTTTTTTTCCAAATTATCCACAGCAAATACAGCAATTTCTCATTAAAAATAATCAAAATAAAACAAGTACAAGAACAAAGAGAAATAAAGAGAAAGAACAAGATGATACAATCTAAGTTTAAAGATAAAGAACATAGATCAAAGAAAAATAACAAAGACAAAGACTAACATAGAACATTATACTTTTACTCCACTCCTGCCCCCGAACTATTACCAAACTATTAGGGAGGACTAATACATGTTGAAAGGAAAACGAACCAACAAACAATGGAACATTTCTTCATGATCATTTCCAAAAATTAGGGCCATATGAATACATGTAATAGGTTGGGTGTGGCCCCCAACATATACTTTTCCTATGTTTAACAAAAAAAAGCAAGTGCTTTATGGTGACCATGCATTGGAAAAACTATGTTTACGTGACATAAATCAGTCGCAGAAATTACCAACTCGTGATGAATTATTTGACATACATTGGTTGTCATTCTACCAGCGTAGGGTAGTGAAGGAGAGTCACACATACCAATCTCACAAAGTACGCGAGAGTTTCCACGAGTAATTTGTGGATTAGTAATCCAGCTCACATCAATATCATTAGGCGTGCACGCTCCTCGGCGGAGACGTCCAGGACTCCCACCTACTTTACCTGTGATGAATTCCATTACCAAGCTCTGGTCCAGCGTCTTTCCTGAAAAATCTTCCTGCTAAAATGGGCAGACAGTATGGCAAAGCACTTCATCCCAACACCCCCCCCAACTCTCCCCTTTCTCCCAATGAATATCCCGCCTCATACTCAGTAAAGTGCATTAAGGCAGGAGAGTCATTAGCACAAATGGGCTCAATGTTCTTTTGCAAGGCAACAGTGTGTAAAACAGGGAGGTGCTTCACGATGATGTCGCTCACACACCTTTATTCTCCTTTACTTTTTTTTTCTTTTTTCCAAATCCGCACCCATCCCTCATCACCCCCACCATTCCTGTGGAGAGGACAGGGTGCCCCCCTGCCCCTTGTTCTCCCCTGCTGCGATGGGGAAGTGCATCCTCATTTAATAATGTATCAGAGAGAAGATGCAGAGCGAGAGGGAGCTCTGACCCACACGGATGCAGCCTCTCTATTATTTAGCATTTACAGACACCTCTCAGCTCATTTATGACACACTATTAAATACACAGTTGTAGCGAGAGGGGCACCCCCTTAATACACTGCTGACTTTTCACTGTTTACATTACGGACCCAATTAGGAACGAGTCACGGACAGAAACATGTTCAGTTCAATTACAGATAGTAGACTGGAACATGTCACACTTGTGTTCTCGTGAGAAGGTTTAGAGGTTAAAACGACCATAAAGTAATGAGGAACATTCACCAAGTCGGAAAAGTTCGAACCCCCCCATGTCGACTAAGGGTTTGGATTATTAGTAATCTGTTCCTTTTTAGAGTTATAGGCAAAAATGCATGTTGATTTGAACATTGCGACTGGAGTTCAGTTGTGTTCTTATTCCTCCAAAAAGACACTTTAAAACATATCAATACCTCAGTACTTTCTTGTCTCTAACGTCCATCTTGTATTAAAGCCTCGACATGAGGAAAGCATAGACTTCTTTAATGTTTTTCGCAACAATTTCTCACGTTGAGGCTTCAATATAAGACTGACATTACAGATAAGCCCCACTGAGGTACGTATATAGATGTTTTAAGTGTGTTTGTGTGATATAGCTGAGACATTAAAAAACATAATTTCACAACCAGAAACTTAACCACTATGTTATGCTAGAAGTACTGACATTCATAACTAGTATGCATAGCAATATGTTGCATTACTTATGTGACTAAAGTCCACTAAACTACTATTATAGAGCATAGTTAAACTTTGTAATAATGTTTAAATAAAGGCGACAGTTGGAGGACATGTTAAGCTATAGCTACATTTGCATCTGATCAACTATCAGTTGAGAATCAGCTATTAAAATTGAAAAATAATAAATAAACATTAAATAATTAATTTCGTGGAGGCCTCCTCCTGTATAAAGATCATAGAGGTAAGACTTTGGCCAGCCCAGTTCACCAAATAATAACAACATATTATATTTGTTTAGGTTTATGTAAAGATGTTACAAAATTAATGCATCTAAAAGTTCATTATCATCATCTACAAGATACTAACAAAATATTTAGATAAAAATACATTTCAATGAAAATGAGTTATACATTTTTTATTATTAGAAGCTGCAATATGGAATATTTACTATATTATTCATAGTTTCCCTCAATGTCAGAACAACAGCATCGATGTGGTGGAAACTTTCGTTGCCAAATACTCCATGTTGTTCATAAAATTTCATCTTTCTGGTAAGTTTAAAAAGTCTCTAAGTGTTTAATATGAAAACTTTGACCCACTGCTGTAAAGCAGTTTCAGGGTCACATCACAGCCACAGACTCTCCAGACAGAACATCCTGACAAAGTTATGTAGTGAAGAAGTACTCTTTAAAATAACCTTAAGAGTTCTACTGCATCATCTATAACTGTTACATAATGCTGTACAAAAATATGAAGAAAAAGATTAACTTGTTTCTCATAATAGAACTACAAGATTGACCATTTTAGGGTCATTTTTGAGTAATTATAATACCTTTATTTCATTCAGGTTCAGTACAATATTTAATGTGACTATGATGTTAAGTCATCTTTCTTTCTCTTGTCAAACATGGAATGAGAAGGAAAAAAAATGGCGTGTTTTACAGTTGCTCAGCGTTTAATAAATGGTGTTCTTTAGCGTTGAGCAATTTCATATTTCAAAAAAAAGAACCTAAGGCACTGTCATTTTTCAAGTTCAGTAAAACTCACTCTCTCAGAGGTGATACAAATTACCCAGATAAACGCTGTCTGGCCAATTCTTCACTTTCCTTGAGAGTTCTCCAGCTTCTGGAGGGAGACATAACAAGACCTCAGTTTTCTCTGCAGCCGTGTGGTTTTTCATCTCTGTGAAAAATTCCCCCCTGAACAAAAAAACAGTGCTGCTCTCTAAATTGACAACACTGATGGCTGTCATGAGAGACACGTACATACAAACAACAAAAGGGAAAAAGAAAATGTACATGAACTCCATTTAAAAAATTAAACCAGCCTGCAGCGGCGTGGCACAGCATGGCTGCTGTGTGTTTGTTTCACTTTGATGGGAATTTACGACTCTGCTGCTCCTAACAACACTCCTGCCAGACGAGTCGGAGCTGTTACTCTGGACTCGCTAATTATTTAATGCACTGCTTCATCTGTTTACCTTCTTTCCATGTTGAGTGATTGCAGCTTTTCTCCTAAACAACACAGATGGTGTGTGTTGGTATACATATATATATATATATATATATATATATATATATATATATATGTATTCTATTTTAATATTTTATATATATATATATATAAAATTGTGTATATATACACACACACACACCACTTGACCACATGAATCCTTAATTCATTCTAACCTGTGTTTCTTTCAGTTTTCTGTAGGATAAAGGATTCTGTAACGCTCTCTCCCTGTACAAGTACAATTATTGTGATTTTTAACCATCTTTTATGTCTCTTCTTTGAGTTTCAGCTTAAAATTCAGATTCACAACCTCACATATACTAATAATATACACACTTGAAAGTTGTTTTGATATTACCATGTACACAACTGACCTCTCTGTGAAGGTTTAAGGAGGACAGAAACTACATCAAGTCAAGGAAAAGGGGGCAGAAGGGGGGCAGAGATTTCTATTGCTTGTACATAAGCAATATTTATAGAATACCAGCATCTATCAGTAATTGTTAGGTCCCATCTTACATAACTAACATTTAGATATTTGTGTGTAAATGTACGCTATGCACATATAATGGTAAAATATACACTTCATGAGGGCATTTTGTTCCTACATGGGAACAACAAATTTGGGGAAACAGTGACCTTCCAGCAATAGAGAATCTCCTGCCAGGTATTTTAATCTTCTATCTTTTCCCTGCATTTGTCCTGGCAGTACAGGACACACACTCAGCAACCCAGAAGGACGATGATTAAAAAGGACAGTTTCCTTTATCCCACATGGAATGCCAAGCACTGTGCTCGCCAGCACCCATGAGTGTTTCATAGAACCTTCCCTTTATTATCACTATAATACAATAATGTATGTAGTTAAAATGATCATGTGTGAGTTCTAAGACGGCAGACTTCGGGTCAGATCTGTGCGAAATTGCCGTCCAGGGTCCTATTCCATGAACTGATGTGGTCAGAGTGAAACTGTAAAGGTTGGGTTACATACCACATGGTCCCTATGTCAAACTTTATATAGATAAGTATTTGAATAATTAATCATTATTTCACATTGTGAATCAAATCTGCAAATGTAGTTTTGTGTCTTTAAAGCTTAAGAGATAAATACCTTCATGAAAAATTAATTTTAAGAGAAAAAATTTAACGTACATTTTGTAATCATTTACACTGTAAATGTCTACATACATAACTTTAATCAAGACATAATCAATATAGGACCAACTATAAACATAATTTTATTTTCCATGTTTTTGTTCTATTTCCTTAAATTCTCCTCTCCGGGGAAAGGAAGCATGATTCCTACGCTTTTGACAAGTTTATTCCCTACCATTCAGCCTGTGTATTGGTAGATAAACTGGACACAAAAAGATCTTGAATAGCTAGGAAAATCAGTGCACACAACCTCAGCCGGTTTCATCTCTGTCGGTGCTTTGCCCTGATGCCGTCTCCCTTATCCCATGGATTCCATTTCACATAATTAAAGACACTCAAATGAAATGGACCCTCAGGAAAAGTGGCTTTCAGCAAGGAGCCGGCTATAGAGAAGAAGCGGACGAGTGCTGGAAGTGGGGTATTGGTTGTTCAAGGAGCTCCCCACCCCACCAACTCATTACCCCTCACTCAATGGGGGCCCACCTTGAAGAGAGGCGGAGTGGCTCAACGGATCAATATCATCTCCGTTATTAATATCAAAAGCACATTACTTTGTTTTGCGTCTGGCATGAGGCCAGTGCGACTCTGGGGGCCGTGTCCTGACCGACAGTCGTTTCCTTCCTTCCTCGCAAACCCACCCCCCTCCGCCGCCACCACCACCCCTACCCCTCACTGGCCATTTACCAGGACCATAATTTACTTTGGTGAGTTTTTAGGGTATTGTTTTGTCAGGGCCAATCAGGACTGAGTAACAAATGATCCCAGTGGAGTGGCAGTGGTCTGGCTCACGCCACCATGCCCTGCCCCCCACCCTTAAGTGACACGAGTAGCCAAATTCATTTTTTGAAAGTTTCACATCAATTGCTTTTGTCCTTGACTTGGGGAAGAACAAGAGGAGACAGAATGGGTGCCGAGGAAACGTGAAAAAAAGGGATGGACTTGTGGTTGCCGGGGTTAAACTGAATCGAGCGTGCCAATCAATGCCCCTACCTTGCCTCCACTTCTGACTCTCTCACCGGGATGAAGTAACAACACAAACAAGCATCCCCTGCAGTCAGAATTAGACATGACGCTATCTCTAATTGGCCCATTGAATTAAAAGGAGTCCAAGTCCAGCTCACAGCGAGAGACAAAAAATATTGACCACTTAGAGAAAGAGTCGGGGAATTGATTTTCAAGATGCTAGCAAGTGTTTACCTCATACTCCCTGTGAGCCATGATCCTTCGACAGGTCGAGAAGCTGTTTTCAACGTGATGTATGTACGTGTGTGTGATGAAGGAAAGAGATTAAACACAACTAGGAACAATATTAGTTTGTTTGTTGCAAGTAAGATTTGTATTTATCTTTCCAGGATGAGTGGAATGACATTGGATTCCTTTTTATAGGAGTTTAGCAGGGGACAGCTGAAACACACCTAATTTTGAGTCAATAATTAAAAACCCTAAAAGCAGATGGAGACCATACGAACACCAAATTGAAAGTCCAGTTCACTCAAAGAGTATGAAATGATAAAATGTCAAAACATTACTTGAAAAGACAGGGAAACATAGTGGCGTAGCGGTTACCTCTGCTGCCACACATCAAGAAGGTTTACGTCGTCTTGTAGCTTGAGTCCATTAACATTCAGAGGTTGATTGAATGCTCTTAATTGTCCGCGCTGTTACTGTATAGTTGATTGGTTGGCAGCTGTTCAGAACGTTCTTAACCTCTTGCCCTATGTAGCTGGGAAAGGCTCCAGTCCCCCAGTTACCCTGATAATGGAATAAGAGGTAGAAAATGTACGATTAAATTCATTTGAACAGTTATAATGAGTTTATATATGATCACATAAACTATAATCTCATATCTCTCAATAACTCCTGCTGAGGTCATAACAAAAGTCAATTGTTGCTTCATTAGAACAGTTGTTCAAAACAAATTAAAATAGCGCAGAGATCACCATCTAGTGGGCTCTGAAAATAATGGCACTGCTTCATGAGGGTGAGTAGAAAATTAGGTAAATCTGAATTTTGGGTTAAATATTACTTTAAGGCTTGGGCATCTATGTTAGGATGGCTGCCTAAGTTGGGGTTCTGGATTGGGATGAAGAGTGGTTTCTTTACTGAGAAGGCACAGACCCACTATACGTATAAGTCTGGACTTTGGAGCTACCAGCAGTGTTCCACCTAAGGATTTTATACTATTTACTGGTTTAGTGATTATGTAAACTGAAAAGCGAGCCAGTGCAGAGAATATAAAATTCAATGGATTTTTGTGAATGCCATTGTGGAAAGAGTAGTAATGGGCAGATGAAGCTTTATAAAGCAGTCTCATGTTGTTTAGAGTTCAATAGGTGGCGCCATCATTTAAAAAATACGTTAGGTTATGGCAGAGACCGCCATCTAGTGGGCTCTGAAAATAATAACACTGTTTCATGAAGCTTCATCAGACCATCACTAGGAAAAAGTACAGTAGACTTCAAGGAACATGAATGCATGGATACATTTTTAGAGCTTGAACACTGCAGAAAACTGACCAGAAACTGTTTCCTTCAACTGAGAAAAATCTCTAAACAAAAAAATGTTGTCGGAACATGATCTGGAGCTTGTAATCCATGCGTTTGTGTCTTCTCGTCTGGACTATTGTAACAGTTTGTTTTCATGTCTTAACAAGAAGGAGCTGTCTCGCCTGCAGTTGATACAGAACTCTGCAGCGAGAATTCTAACCCGCTCTAGTAGAAGAACTCACATTTCTCCAATCCTTAAAACTCAGTGATCTGATCTGATTAAGCCTTACTTAAGACGTTTCTATTTGTTCAGGCTTTTCCTTGATTTTCTGGAACTCCTGTTGTGTTATCAGTTTTATATTGACCTTTAAAATATATACTTTATTGAATATTGTTTTGATTGTTTAAGCGCTTTGTGACCCTGGTCTGGAAAAGCGCTATACAAATAAAAATGACTTACTTACTTACTTACTTGCATTACTTACTTTTCTAAGTCGGCATTTAACGCTTTTGTTTTTTCTTAAAATATTTTTATTAAGTGTAGTAAACCGGTCTGTCACTTATAGTCTGTTGCAAATTTAGCAAGAATGATTGTGTCTGCAAACAAAGATTATTAAATGAAACGATGTTTAATTTTTACTAACATTTAGTTCCCACTCAATTTTCTTTTGTAACTCACATTTATACTGCAATGAATTAAAAAGTCTTGTCAATGCAAAATGTCAGTCATGACGCCTTTTGTTTAACCGACAATTTACGTTAAGCACGGACTTGCACAAGAAACTGTGTTTGAATAATTGTGGCAGGAGTAGGTGCTAGCTGGCCATTCTCTAGCATCTGTTAAATTGTGACATCTCCTCCCAAACATTTGGCCTCTGACAGTACACCTTAGCAGCTTGCTTACCGCTCCATATTGATGTCGCACACTGGCTTGCTTCAGGGTGCCGTGGCAGAAGGCGTTAATTTATGCCTCTTCCTGGGCGCTCCAAACACTGCGGCATGTGTAAACACTCAGGTGCACTTCCTCTCCCCGCAATCAAAGTGCAAACGACAATCAATGGAAGTTAAAAGCCGGCGTGAGCATCACCCAGGTGATGGTGAGATGTCCGCGGGCTGTTCGACATGATGGGTGTGAGAGTGATGTTAGAGCTAACACCAACAATAAAAAAAAAAAAAAGAGAGTTTCTCTTCTTCACCTCGAGCGCAACAATGCTGCCAGATTGGCCCGTGGGGGAATCTAGAAATACTTTGAAGCGATAAAGCTACAAGTCAGATTTAGTGACGCGGTGGTCGCTGCAAGACATTCACAAATCCCAGATTAGGATGTGAGCTGAAACTGAACAACCTGAGATGACAGATGAAAAAAAAAAAAAACCCTCTGAGAAAGCTTCTCTGAGAGCTCTACCTTTTAAATAGCATCATCTTCTGTTGGTGTCTCGGCAAGCTGCAGGTGGAGCAGACCGCAGGTGGTTGCTGCCATGTTATAGTGTTTGACATGAGTGCAACGTGTCAATCAATGGCTTCCTCCCTGCTTCTCCTTTGGGGCCTCGTGTTATTGATTTCAGAGTGTGTTATAGTGCCAGGGGGTCTTTACAGTCACGCAGCAGCTTCAAGCTGCTGCACAAGAACTACTGAATGAACAGAGTTTGCAACTATCCTGAAAGAGAAATAGCAGAATTTCTACCATTTTCAATTGTTTTTAGAAATCATGGAGAAAAGAAATGTCTTCTTTTTTCCCACAATATTAATAGTATCTTTTTTTTACTATGACCCTCAAATTGATTCATCTTTGATACCCTTTAACGGAAAAAGAGCTCTTAGTTTCAGATAAAATATTTAATACAACTGTTCCTGTCATAGAAAAAATAATCTTTATCTTTTCATTAGAAATGTAATTTAGGTTTTTGGGGAATGTCTGCAGCTAGCTAATCATCTAGCAAGTCTATCATTTTCTTTCACCTTTGCCCACGTGATTTTGACAGTGGAAAATAAATCAATAAATTAGCAATTCGTATGAAATTGTGCAGGGACTTGTTTGAGACCCCGGCTCCTGCTAGTTTTCGTGTGATGTTAACGGCTGTCAGTGATGACAGCTGCTGCATTGTGGGGAGATCTGTAAAACTACATATTGGCATAAATAATGATTTTTACAGGAATTCAACTTTTCTTTTTATTAACAGTTTTTAAGGTGAAATTGCATTTTTTACATTGAAACAATGACACAGAATGGATGACACTTAAACAACATAGCATGTATGAATCTCTCTCAGACCGGAAGACACCTCGTCAACATCTGTCCTCGTGACCGAGTTGAAAATGATCTACGGGGACGACTTGAGACAAACAGAAATGTTTATAGGCTCCATAAAATTTCATGAACTGAGACCAATAACTTACCAGGGCTTTAATCGATCAATGTATTTTCACGTCTACAAGGTTTTTGCTTACAATTTTATCGTGCTAATTACTCACTTATCTGCTCAAGTCCATTACTCAATTAGCAGGCGGGCCTGAACGAGTGTTGGCCTCTGGAACAATCTTTTAAATATGACAGCACTTTTCAACGGTTCACAGGTCCGCCTGCTCTCATTAACCCTCCGAAGACAAATCATTAACAACTCATTAAATCATCCCTTCTTCCGTTTCACTAAACTGTTTCTTTAAATGAACGGACAAGGTAATAAATTCTCTGTGATGTTCTCATTGTTGTTTTTTGTGTTTAGTCTTCAGCAGTGGTCCAAAAATAAGATAGATTTAAGACTTTTTACTCATGGTTTCATTTGTGTCTTATAACACAAAATATTTTTTATGGCTGTTTGAAAGCTTAAGTGATAATTTAACATTGATTTAATTTATGAAAATGTCATATTTCATTTAAGGAAAAAATGTATACTGACCAAAAAGATGGGAAATGTAGATTTACTTTGTATGTTCATATTTTGGAGATGCATTACTTTGTGTGTTACATGAGTTTCCTAGTGATACACAACGCCACAAAGGTTAATCTTAATTGTCTTTATGTGTGAGTAGACGACTCTGAATATGTCCTTTGGTGGAAAATGTTACTTCGATTTAAGTACAAAAGGCTCCAGCCTGTTGCTGCACAATATACTTGTATTTTGTATCCATCAATATTTAGATTAATATAAGTAAACTATTTGTTAAACTCTTTTTAATTCTACATTTAATCTGGTAAAGGGAAGCCAGAGGTCTGCATTTGAAATCTCAGCAAACGAGAGGTTACGAGAGCGGAGTCCATGAAGATATAACGATGGGCTTCACCCTTCCTCCATCCAGCTGTAATCACACCCCGATTTGTTTATACAACAAGCCCCTTGGAGGTGGAGACTTTCTTGAATGATGGTGGCAAAACTATGCAGAGTGGGTGTGGTTATGGTAAAAACAAAAAAAGGTTTAATATCCAGAAAATCAAAACTTTTTGAGACAAATCCTTAAAATAGAGGTCCATATAGTAAAGCCCGGGACTTTACCATAACATGCTGACCTTTTTTTTAAAATTCAACTGTTTCTCCTCATTATTGTAAACATCGTTGTTGATCATGTAATGTAATAACTTGGCACAAGTTGTACATTGTCTGTATGAGTGTTTTAGTCATGTCTGTGTCACATTATTTTCCCGGTATGCATTACTAACATGGCATGATCACTGCGATCTCTCCGCTTGTCTACTTGCTAACAAGAATTGGGGCAAGAAAACAAAGTGAGGTCACCGATATTGTTATTCAGCAGCTTTTTCTTTTATCTCCCAGAGTCTCTTTACTTTCTATCTTCTTTTATTCCTTACTTCTCTATGCTCTTTTTTTCTCTCCCTCCCTCCCTCTCTCTCTCTCTCTCTCTCTCTCTCCCTCAACCCTTTCTGTCTCCCATCGTGGCGGGGGGAAGATGTATGCCGGTGCCCAGGTGGAGAGGGGGGAGAAATCAATAGTGAGGCTGTTTGAAGTTTTTTGAAAGACTTCCCAGGGAAGACGCTCTTGTCAGGGTGATAGATAAAGCTCGCGCCTCAGTCGGCTCCGGAAAAGAGGCGGCCAGAGGAGAGGAGAGGAGAAGAGAGCGACTCACCTTTTTAAGTGGTGCCCTAATAATAAAACAGCATGAATAAAACATCCTGGCTTGAACCACGCGCTGCATTAGCGCTGCCGTCCCGTTATAAATGATACCGGTGGCCCTGGCGCCATTTGGGTAAAAGCCCACAGCTCCGCTTTAAAAGAGGGCCATGCACAGGCAGAGGTAGATTGATATGTGTGTTGCTCACTTATTTATTTATATGTCGTGCTGCTCAAGGAAGAATGAGGGAGAATTAGAGAGTTTAAGTGGTTCAGGGTGACTTCCTTCGATACATGTAGGGAGTAAGTGTTAGGTCATTATCTTTGCTGTCCTTCCTGACAAATGACCTGTGAGTCTGTTGTTGCTGTAAGTTGTTTGTAGATTGCAATCTCTCAACATGTGTTTCTGAAAAGTTTCATCAGATGACCTTGAGTTTTTTCAAGTTTATTTTACTCATAATAAAAACAACAGTCGACTATCCTTAAAGGTGGAGCAAGACAAGGGTGTAGTACTTGTACAGGTGTGCTTTTAAACAACATTCCCCTTAGTGAAGGGAAGCCGTCTTGATAGTGAAGGAAATCTTTGGCTTTACTTTATACCAGTTTGTGAAGCAAATATCTGAAAACCATTATAAGTGAGTAGATCTTACGTCCAGTTCAGCAAACTGTATTTAATTTACTTTATTTAACCAGGACAGTCCCATTGAGATGTGCATCTCTGCACAGAGGCACTTTACACACAAGCCATTTTCACATCCTGCAATGAATACTTCAATAAAATAATGACAAGTACAAATGGTAATAAGAATATTTAAAAAACATTTTACAACAGATTGCAGTTAATTTTTGCCATCTTTGCTTTTAGGGTTATAAAGTTACGGGCAGTCAGTGTGTAGACATCCCAGGAGAAAAGGGAAAAAGAACCATCAGACTTGCATTGGAGTTTCACACGTAAGTCGGTGGGGGATTGTTGTCCACCTTGAAGGGCAACTAATGTGAAAACCAAACTCAAGACATAATGACGATGTTCTGAAGTTAATACTTACGTTACCTTTTGTTATTACTATTTTGACATAATAATGGTCTCTTTATTTCATCACAGGCCAGCTGTAATCACGGCCCACTCTGTTTATACAACGAGTCCCTTGAATGGGGGATTGAGGAGGCGCAGTGACAAATCTTGATTTTTGACCAATCAAAGCAGAGCTGGCATGGTAATGGTAAACAAGATTTTATCCCTAGAAAAAATAATGTTTTCTAATGTAAATATTTCAATGAAAAGACAGTTTTGTACAAACAGACACATACTGACAGGACAGGAATATTGCCTTAGTTTTCTTGCGTTAAAGCAAACACACAATAAAAAACAAAAAAAACGACATCAAATACTTTTCTAAATACTTCAGTTACTTTAGTTGTGACATAATAAATAACCATATCATCCACGTAAAAATGACAGCTCACAATCCTAAAGATCGAACCCAGATCTTTTATATAGATTGTAAATGGGGTGGGCCAAGAATATAACCTTGTGGCACACCCTGAGTAACAGTACATGTAATGAGGATTATTTGAGTCATTAATCGTAACCACTCACATGAAATGACAATAGTACTTGCTACCAGAGGCGACATATGGTATAATGTTGGAAATAGATACTTTAAAAAAGTTTATTTCATACCTATCTAATATTTCAATATTTATATTTGTCGTCTCCCACAAGTATTGGTTGAAGTGACATGACACAGGGTTGCTTCTCTTCCGAACCAGAGAGAGAGAGATGATGATAATAATCTTCAAGGAAACTATAAAAGTAGATTAAAATAAATCAATAGCAACCATATCTAATGAAAGTCACTCAATCTCATTTCCAAACATGTAACAACACTTAATAGACCAAAATAACTTTCCCCTCCATCACAATTGCACTTCCCATCGTGTTTGACCTCTTCCTCAGATGAACGTCAATATCGCTCCAAAGAGCAAAAACAACATGGCAAGGTTGTACAAATTCATCATTCATCTCCAGCGTGCAAACCCAAGCTTCCAGCGTGTTCTGAGGGCTCTTCACAGGACATAAATCTCCCGCCACAGCTGCCCTGACCTCGTTTGTTCGGCCCTGACCATTTTAACTCGGCTGCTGGAAGCCACGGGGTTCTGAACCGTGGAGAGCTCCCAGAGTCTGCGTGTAAGCAGGGTCAAGTGGCCTGTCGCAAGGGTCAACAGCTTTCCATAAACCCTCCAGCTCAGAGGTCTGACCCTTCACCTCCGCAGCGACCGGACACTTCAGTGGGAGGCAGAGTAAGAGGTCAGGCCTTCTTCCACCTCCGCTTCCTCTGGCCGCACAGGTGTCGGAGGACCTGCTGTTTTAGCTAAAGGTCAAAGGTCATACTGCAGTCGAGGGTCTGCTTTAATCGATCAGGCCAAGAAGGGGATCATAGAAGCACAGCTATGAACAGAGGGGCAGAGATGCTCGTGTGTTTGAGTCCCACTTATAAAGGTTTTTTTTTTTCATCTACTGATGCCTCCACAATTATTATGAGTGCACCATAATGTGAAGCTAGAGCTTCGTCATAGAGCCTCAGAGCTCCACATTCGATTAACTGTAGAGTGGAAACCAGAGTGTTGGAAGTCATATGTGTCTAAATCCGACTGCACCCGACTGAGACAATCACAGTGTTGCGAGTCTTCTTATTTGTTTAGCAGCCAGCAGATAAATAACAACCTGCTCTGAACTAAAACACTCTCTGTCTCCCTCTGTCTTTTGGTCTTGTTTCCCACTCACATCTCCTTCTCCCCTCACTGCTGCGCTTTGTCTCTTTTTCTACCTTGACAGTTATTTGTATCTTTGTTGCTCTCGATGTCTACCTGTCTGCAGCTGCTCACACAGCCGGAGGCTAGTTGTTTCTCTCCCCCTATGAAGTGGAATGTTGTCGCGCACTTGACTCACTTAAAGAGAGCACGTACTGAGAACCACATATTCAACTCAAATATGTACATAATTGAGCAAAGAAGTTGTATAAATCACAAACAAGTAGGGATCGTGGCTATGGCAGATAAAAAACACTTCTTGTGTTCCATACGTCTTTTCGTCTGTTGTTTTTTAAAGCATTGCTTTAACTATTGGCATGACTTCAATCCATTAACCTGTCCACACTTTGATACATTCTGTATGTAATTAAGTAAGTAAAGGTTATTTGTAAAGCACCTTTCTAGGCCAGGGTCACAAAGCGCTTGAACAATCACAAACTATACAAAGAGTCCCAGGAAATCAGGGAAAAGCCTGAACAAATAAAAACGTCTTAAGATGTTTCTTGAAGGAGTCAGTAGATCATCAAACACAGAGGGAGAGGAAGATCGTTTCAAAGCTTAGGAGCAACAGCCTGGAAGGATTTCTCTCCTCTGGTCCGGAAGTGTGTTCAGGAACCATCAGTAGATTCTGATCCATAGACCTCAGAGCCCGAGCTGGGGTGTAAGGCTGAATCAGATCAGTGATGTAAGGAGGAGCCTGACCATGAATAGCTCTGAAAGTAATAACCAGAATTTTTAAATTGACCCTGAAAGAAACTGGCAGTCAAGAGTTTTAAGGGTCAGAGAAATGTGAGTTCTTCTACGAGAGCAGGTCAGAATTCTTGCTGCAGAATTTTATATTAACTGCAGATTTTTTTTGTATTTTATTTATTTTTCTCACTGCATTTTGCATTTGTTTTTTTTAATTCACCCAATGTCAAATTACAATGTTAAGATGGATGGATGGATGGATGGATGGATGGATGGATGGATGGATGGATGGATGGATGGATGGATGGATGGATGGATGGAGGGAGGGAGGGAGGGATGGATGGATGGATGGATGGATGGATGGATGGATGGATGGATGGATGGATGGATGGATGGATGGATGGATGGATGGATGGATGGATGGATGGATGGATGGATGGATGGATGGATGGATGGATGGATGGATGGATGGATGGATGGATGGATGGATGGATGGATGGATGGATGGATGGATGGATGGATGGATGGATGGATGGATGGATGGATGGATGGATGGATGGATGGATGGATGGATGGATGGATGGATGGATGGATGGATGGATGGATGGATGGATGGATGGATGGATGGATGGATGGATGGATGGTTGGACACACATGTTCACATGTTTGCGTGTCTCAAATTGTCTTCACATTTCTTTGTGTTGTTTACTTTTAATAATCATTTTTTCATTATATGTAATTTCAATACAATTGTGAGTTAGTTTTCTTCATCTTTTGGCATATACTAACAGCAAGTCCTCCATATTGACCTTACATCTTTTTTATTCAATACTTGACAGATATTTATTTTCACGTAAATAAAATAAACAGTTTTTTTCTATTTAATTTAAACCAACAATTCAGGAATGTTTCATTATATCGGCTGATCTTAGTAATTGCTGGAATATGCTGTAAACAAAGCCACCTTCAGGTAAGTGATTTGAACCGTGAAATGTTCACCACAAACATCTCCCCGGCCGTCGCATGAGATCATCAGTAGCACACCATTGATCGTCATTAAAGGCGCTACTCCAGAAAAAGCCGCCACGTTCGGCTGCCGAAATTTATGGAGACATTAGTGCGAGAACACTCCTCCCGGTACACCACTGGATACATCACGGTGAAAAATGAGACAATAAAGTGTTGGTGTCACTTTTCACAGGGACACAGATGTGAGATGCGTGATCTTAATTGTTGTTTGTTAATTGAAGACACGGAGGCCCAAAGCGTTGTGAGCTTGTCGGCCATTTATTTCTCAGAACTGAACGATGACAGTGTCCAGACGGTGCGACATCTGGTCATCCTGTTAAATGTACAATATATTTCTCCGTACTATGGAATGTACAAGAAAAGTGCGAAGTTGAAATCATGACCAACAACATATATTTTGTATAAAAGTAAATAAAAGTGCTGCTCATACCTCCTGCAACAGCAAAGATTTTCCAATAAAAATAAACTCTTGAATAACTGCCTTCTGATGATTGGCTTTTGATGCCATAGTCGTAATTGTTTTTATAACATTTCAAGGTGGTTTTCATTCCTAAATTAAACATATTTATCTGATGTTTGGTCAAAGTTGCACTTACTTAACTATGGTTGTAGCGTTTAAGGTAGATATAGTCTGTGATAAAGTAGGTTTATATATGAGAAAAACATTTTCATAAATCCAAAATTTCCTCATTCATTTATTCAGTTTCTACTACAGCGTTATTGTTTCTACCAAATCTTCACATGTAGAAAATTCCTATTTTTCTGAAGGGCTTTCTTGAAATTTCATTGTTCTGTCACACCGAAAGAAGTGTTTTTACAGAAAGTTATCAGTCTTCACATGTCACAAGTTCACCCAATCATATTATTCTTTTAAAACGTAAAGTTGTTATCTGTGCTTTGACTTTAATATTTTGTTCTGTTAATGGCTCTTAAAAAGAGTGTTTAACGAGTGATTTAAAACTTTACTTTTATCACTCATTTCTTGCCATCCATGTCTCCTATCAACAATGGTGACGCAAATAAATAAGAAATCAATCTTTATTAGCATAGCATGTGGAAAACACGACTAAATGCATTTCATTTCTGTTATTTTTTAAAACATTACCATTTTAGCATTTGAGCTTTTGTCACTTTGTACTTGGTAACTCACCTGTAGTCTTTGGTGTAGCCTTCTAAAGAAGGATCAAGTGGTCTTCTAAATTGCATTCAAATAGAGGGATACTCCTAGATTGTCTACTGACTCTCTTTAAATAAATTAAATCTGGGTTTATTTTTATAACAGAATACTGTATGTTCAGTGTGCAGCACTCATTCACATGGGTCTTGACTATGAAGGGATTTCTGTCTGTTCTTATTGTTGTTTATTATATGTTGTCGCCTTTAATCCAGAGTGATTGAAAACTTGACAGCAGGTAGTTTCGTCTGCTTAGCTTCAGGTTCTGTAATTAAATTTACAGATGAAATACCATGACGGCGGAAAAAAAAGCTGAGGACAAATTCCGGATGGTTTGAGCAGAAAGTGCTGATCAGCCCGTTCTGCCAGTTTCTCGTTTTCGCGGGAGCGTATTGTTGCTGCCCCCCCTGACAGATGGAGCCTCGCTAAAATAACAGTGGGTGCTCGGGTGCCAGGGGCCAGGCTTCCTGAGAATTTATGAAGTTATTGATTGACTCATTTGGCTATTACTAACCTTCACGGAATGAAAGAAGGATAATAAAGTTTTCTTTTGTGCGTGTGTGTGATCGAGTTCTTTAAATTATTATTTTCATTTTGTTTTTTTTTTGCCTACTCCACAAAATATTACTGTGATCATTTTTAATTTTTAATCTGGACAGAGCTGCAGAAATAATGCTTCTGTCCAACATGGCTCTGGTAAATAATTAAAATTGAAAATTGATTGTTTGCACCAGAGTCAGGATTTATGGGATAGGGGCTCTACCGCACCCCCGGGGGACCCACTCCCATGTCTGCACACACCGGCCACGTTCCCGTGTGCTAAGCATTTTTTCACATTATTCTCCACCTAATATGCTAAGAAGAGAGTGTGCGTGGGGGATGGGATTACAGAGGGAGGTGGAGAACAGCAGAGGTATGCTCTCCTCCATGACCACCATTGCATTTTTATTTTTTTTAAAGGAAATCAATCCACAGCTTTCATTTGGCTGAACGTCGATTTCCCTTCAATAAGTATCTCAAAGTTGCCATGTTTGATGGAACTGATGTATTTATCAATGAAAGGCAACAGGTGATGTGTGTGTTCCTCTTTGGAGTCGTAATCATTCAAAAACAAACCTCCTGTCTGTAGTTACAAAGCGAGAAAACGTCCTCGTCCCCCAACTCTGGTGGCCAATGATGTCAGCGCCACCTGACTAATGAACACTGTGAAAACAAATAATGGCTCTCCGGTTAAATTAATGAGGGAGGAAATGCGCCTCGGCTAATGCTGGTTTTTCATGCCGCTGACCGCCTTTACTGCATGTATGTGGGTGTTCACCATAATGATAATTCACTTCATGTAGCTGGCGCATCAAGATGAATCTCCTCGGTCGCCTGTGGCTCGTGGTTTCATGGTGTATTTCCTCAATGTGGCATCACTTCGGGCTACAAAAAAAAAGGCCATTTCTCTGATGTCCAGTTCTTGTTCGTTTTAGATCACAACCATGTGCTGTTTCATAATTCAGATTCCCTCTTCTAAGCCTATTTTTTATTTCAATGGTTTACATTTACATGGTGCTTCCACAAATAAATGTGTCCTTGTCCAAGACCTTGTCACTAAGGAAAAACAAAAAGGATGTTTTTCATTTTTCCATATCATTGAGAGCAGGAATACCTGGAAGTTCGCTACTCTTGTGGATATTGTGAATATATTGGAGATATATATCAAAGTGATAGTTGAGCCAAAATAAATTTATATTATTTTCAGAGTAATCTGTTTTTTTTTAAGTTAAATTTATCAGTTGAGTAGAAAACGATTGAAACTGTAACAATTTGTTTTATTTAGCAGCTCTGATGAGTGATATAGAACAGAACAGGAAGCAAGAGAAAAACAAAAAAAACTCTGATGAATCACTTAACAGTACATCTGCAAGATAATGACCACAATTATCATTTAAATAGTAGTCACAATAATGTATTACAATTATGCAGGATGTTGTGTTTTTTATTACATTAAAACACTTAAAACACATTAATACTCAAGACACAAGGGTCAAAGTTATTATATATGGCCGGCTCGATGGTTGTCTCAAAAGGTTGATTACTCTTCATGGTGATATGGTGACAATAAGAACAACGATTATGTTGAATCAGTGGAATGTCATTGAGTATTGTTTGGGAGGGTGACAAACACTTAAGAAATATTAAGCCTCCAATAATAAAAAGACAATATCGTAAACAGACTGATAGTAATTTGGCCTGTGACCACAACTGATAACATATATTTGCCCTTTGTATGAGTGACTAAGTAAGTCAGTAAGTAAGTAATTTATATTTGTACAGCGCTTTTCCAGACCAAGGTCACAAAGCGCTTTAACAATCAAACAATACTCAATAAAATATATACTTAAAAGCTCAGGATAACACAGAGAACAACACAGGAGTCTCAGAAAATCAAGGAAAAGCCTGAAGGATAAATGTATGAGTTACAACATATCATATTTATTATATCATATAATATTATATACAACATAAAATATTTAGACTTTATAACTCTAAGTTTGGGGGCAAGAGCAGAGTTAAGTGATAATGTTTGTATCCTTTAAGGTCTTTGCGTTATTCCATTTGATCTATGATCTTTATATTTGGATTTTGTTATCTCTTAGCACTTTTTAACTCTTAGTTCTTTTTATTTGAACTTTGTTCTTGTTTAAGCTTTTATGAAACTTCTGTACCTTCTATTGTCTGCTGTGAACTGGAAAACTAATTTCTCCAATGGGATTAATAAAGTCTAAATCGTATCTAAGACCACCATTAAAACAGTTTGAAGTGCAAATGCAACATTTTAAACTAAATGATTTATAATACAAAAATATCTCTTTTTCCTTCTTTTCATCTTGCTTCTTACATAATTTGCTCTTTTCAGTGGACTTTCTTAGAACGGATTAGCTTGAGGTTATCAATCCAAGATAGCTCTGCTTCTTGCTTGTTATTTTAGACAGTTCAATAAAGTTTGCAACGTGACTGTGGTTGAACCAGTGATCCAGCTGAAATTTAAATGTACATATAGAAGCAATTGTTCAATTGTTTTGGAATAAATCGTGTAAATGATTAAAGTTTTAAGTCCTAGTTGACAGGATTATTTCTGTTGCTCAAATTATTGTATTAACAATTGTTGAAAATCTACATACATAGACTAAAAATCGAGCAACCAATCATTGACATTTTGCACTTGACTTTTATTATATTGAAAAATTCCACTCCAAAAGGCGTCTATATTTCTGATTAATGGTCAAAACATTCCTTTGATCTAAAGTCTAGTCGTCTTGTTGAAGTAACTTGGATGAATCATGTCCTATACAAAGTTCTACAACACTTTTTCCATGGCAATTTATTTTAATGCCACAATGCATTGTTAGAAATTCCAGATTTTCTTGTCTCCCCGTAGCCACTCGGAATGAAGAGTGAGATAACCTTTGTGGTTCTGACTTAATAATTAAAACTGAGTGATATGAAGCAGCTCACTTCTCCTTTATTTATGAATGACGCATGCAGTGTGAAGTGAATCTGTTGAAACCAGACGAGACCTTGATCCTTGACATAAGGGCTTCGCTTTTTCACTGCTTATTTTAATATCAATGCTGAGACACGATCGCTCTACTTGTGCTGCCCGAACCGCATACAATTGCTAGGAAATGTGACTGAGAAAGTCATGAATAAAAAATAATTTGTCATAAACTGGTGGGGATTAGGTCATAACAACAATGAAGCCTTTTTTATTAGACTATTATAACTTTCAAAATAATTATTTTAGATGGATCTCTCTTACATAAGCACATATCAGCTTTAATTTTTTTATACTGTATCTTGTATCTCATAAAAACAGTATCTTTTTAATAGACCGATTATGGGCATGATTGTAAAAATGCAGAGCAGGCATAAATAATATTTTTCTTAATTCATTTTCATTGTCCACCGTTTATTCATGGTCGGGTTGGGGGGCCAGCAGTTTCAGGAAGAATGTCCA
This sequence comes from Callionymus lyra, assembly GCF_982586985.1. Classification (NCBI taxonomy): domain Eukaryota; kingdom Metazoa; phylum Chordata; class Actinopteri; order Syngnathiformes; family Callionymidae; genus Callionymus; species Callionymus lyra. The sequence goes on from NC_141830.1 coordinate 16,936,972, forward strand.
AAAATGTACTTTCACTTCATCTTTTACAGAGGGACCCCAAGGTGTTCCAAAGCCAGTTTAGCGAAATATTGTCTTCGAGGTGTCCCGGGTCTAAAGTTAGGTTAGGTTAGGTAGAACTTTATTGATCCCTCAGGAGGTCTCCTGAAATTGTTTGAATTTCTTTAAAATAAAAAATAAATAAAAATAAAGTTATTGTCTTCCCCATGGCTAGTGTTTGTGTCATGTAGTGATGACAATGGTTTCATGAAGCAGTGTCATTATTATCAGAGTCCACTAGATGGCGTTCTCTGCACTATTTTTCTTTTTTTTTAAACAACTTTTCTAATGAAACATCACATCATTTTTAAACTGATGGCACCACCAACTGACCTCTAAACAACATAACACTGTTTCATGAAGCTTCATCACACGCACATGTGCATGCACACACACAGAGAACATTCTAGTCACTATGTATCACACTATTGTTGATAGCAGCATTTAAATAATTTGATTGTGTGTAATATCCTCCTAGATCAAGTGCATGTTTCCCTCTGCTGAAAACACAAAAAGGCTAAAACCATTTCTGCTATCAACCACAGAGGACACCAGATGAAATCAATTTCTGGTGAGCACATCCAGGGATGTTGGCAAAAGCCTAAATATTTGTGAGAGGAATCATTTAGGGTGGATAAGAAAAGGTAAATGATGGTCAGGGTCCTGGCATTGGTTGCAATGGTAGGTTGGGTCGTACATGTATGACATCTCAAAGTTTCTTATGATGACAATCTCTGTATAGAACAATCCTGAACAGTTGACCCACTCACACTATTCTCCGACACACAGAGACACTGACAATAAATAATTATTTAAGGAATATAAGTGCTATGAAAGCAAATCTTTTTTATTCTGATAACAGCTGCAGAGTGAGTTTGTGTGTTTGTAAGCGGAGGGTGATGTTTGTATAAGTGTCAAAATATGTAGAGAGAAAACAGCCACCTCTGTTAATACACCTGCGCAACATATGCGGAACACAACAGACAAAGACATATGGTCACGCTTCTCCCCCATCTCAGATCAAATATAGTTCACTTCTGAAGGAAAAACAATTGTTTGCATGTCATTGTAACCTTAGTTTGCACCTGACTACAAAACAAACACAATTCTGTTTCAGAACCATGGACAGCGACACATGGACCTTTGCTGGGTGGCAGAGCTGACATGTTTACGAGCCGCTCATATTATACATAAAGTCATTTTGCTTTGAATTCACGTGCGAATGTTAGGATTTTCCTCCTAGCAATGCACAAGCTGTTCATCTGGGTTTTCAAGCATTCTCCTTGATGGTGATGAGCACTTGCCATGTACATCGATTCTCCGTCTAGAGAGGAAGCTTTTCTTTCTTCTCTCCAATGTAGAGGGAGGAGAACCAGAAGGATGTGGGTTAGAGAGGGGGGAACTGGTGGCAAATTTCAGGTCTCAAGTCATTAAATATCTATACACAGGAGGAGCATGCAAAACTTCCAAACTTCCTGCTACTTCCTGACTTGCACACAGTGGATCTATTAGGTCAGCCCTTTCTATGATTAGGAATGTGTGTGTGAACCTTTGATGATTGAGTCAAGTATTACAAAATAGCATCCTAAATCACTTTCCTGTCCACCTTTATTAGACTCACGTTTCAAATGTCTACACATACCAACTTAAATCAAAACTTCATCCCACCACATAATTATCTCCTATATCAGGATCCATGTGTTTCTATTAATAGCTAACAGCGCAGCATTAGCATGCATGGAATCCTCCCTTGCACTATTAATAGGACATGTCCAAATCACTGCTGTCGCATTAGCAGCTAACCGCTATTGCAAGGAGAGTTTAAGTGTTGCTAACCGAGCGTGCCTGGTTTATTATGCCTTGTGTGAATAATAAAATACCTCTCTCTCTCTCTCTCTCTCTCTCTCTCTCTCTCTCTCTCTCTCTCTCTCTCTCTCTCCTTCTCCTCTCTTCCACCAGGCCGGGTTTCTCGTCTCACTCAATTCATGCGCACACATACACAAGTTAACTTTCCAGTCTGTTTAAACACTCAGTAGTGTGTCTTGTGTATATAAAAATGGATGTGTAAGTGAATAAGAATGTGAAGCCAACTTATTTCACCAGGGACCAGTTACATGTATGCATTGTTTTCAGAGGCCAAACTTAAGATACAAACTAATTTATAATGTAAATATATTTATATAAATAGTAATAATAAAGTAAGTAATAATATAGTATGACTAGGGAAGAAATGAATATTAAATTAACGATGAATCAGCAGGACCCCTGGGGTGGTTAGACTTAAAAATAATATAAAGTTTGTGTTTAAGTAATTTCCCTAATTTGCAGGTTTCTTCTTTGAGTAACGGTGATCTGAGAAGGCATTTAAAAAGTGACAGACACATTTAGGACAGTAATAAGAAATACAACAGAGATTTAAATGATGTATTTTCTCTGTGCATCCCTGTTTAAAAAGCAGCTCTGGAGGAATATCTAAAATTAAAATAAAGCAGAATAAAACCACTCATTATTTAGGTGATTTGGTGGAAGTTTGCACTACCAAAATTCTTTTATATATAATTATTGTTTTTCAACTTCACTTCTAAAGTAAGAAAAGCCTTCCAACTTGGCTTCTATCTCACATTCATCTTCTCTCTCGCACCTACCCTTCCTCGCCTGGGGCTCCCACGGGACACTGTTCTCACGATAGACCCCAATAAGAAGACAAAAAGAAGCAAAGAGTTGCGAATTACTGGCTAAACCGTGTTTTTGTTATTTTTCACATGGATTTTGGAGCAACATTTAGTTTCCCACGGTTGGGAATCTCAACTGCTTGCTATTCTACTTTCAAGCCTGCCTTTTAGAAGGACTAGTTCCTGTAAATAAGAGTTTGATACAAAGCACAAAAAAAAAATTTGAACGACGCAACCATTTTTCAAAGTTCTATTATACGAGGATGATCGTGAATGAACAGCTTTGAGAAACATCTCCATGATATACATTTCAGGTCATCAAGAGAGAGCAGACATCCACCAAGCAGCTCTTAATTTCTCTTAATGAGTTTTACCTTAAACATTCATAATGTGTCAAAATGTCTCTGACAACACTCGAGCCATGTTCCTGTTCAAATGTCCTTCTCTCGCCTCCAACTGATCCAAAACTAGCAGCTAGACTTTAACAGGTTTTGTCAGACAACATCACATCACCTCAGTTTTAGCCTCACTGCACTGGCTTCCTGTGCGTTTCAGAATTGATTAAAAAATATTACTGATTATTTTCAAAGCTCCCCGTGGTCTGGCTCCCTCTTATATCTCAGACATGCTGACCCCCTATGAGCCGGCTCACAGTCTTAGATTCTCGGGCAGGGCCCTGTTAGCTGTTCCAAAGTCCAGGCTAAAATGAAAAGGGGACAGAGTCTTCTCCGTCAGGGCACCTCGACTTTGGAACGGTCTGCCCGAGGAGATAAGACTGTCTGAGTCCGTGCTTTAGTTGAAATCTCTTTTAAAAACACACTTTTGCTGCTTTTGAGTGCTTTTTATGTGATGTTGCCTTTAAACTGGGTTCATCAATGGGCTTTTAGTGTGCTTTATTTTCTGTGTTTTTTATCATTTTATTTAATAATATTTTCCCTGAATGTAACGTGTGTTGTTTTATCTTGTTTTATTACTGTGTTTTTTTAATGTCTTGTGTAATTTTAACTGTAGTTGTTTGCTTTTATGTAAAGCACTTTGTAACTACTGTTTAAAGAGTATTTTATAAATAAAAGTATTATTATAATTATAATTATGTTGATTGAAGGAAAGCATGGAAGCTGTTTTATCGATTTGACTGCAATTATTTTTGTTTTAATCTTCTCTGATCCTTATGGTTGCTAAACTTTATTTTATCTTTTCCAATGCAATTGATACTAATTGGATGCACAAGTGGCAGCAAAAAACATAACCATCTTAGTTCAGGTGATTTTTACATTCATTGAAACCTGGGATGTGATGAAGCTTCATGAAGCAGTGTTGTATTATCTTAGACGTCACCAGGTGGCGCCCTCAGTTTAAATATGACGTGAGGATTAAATCGAATTTCTGCTCAAACAGATAATAGATAATACAAGAGAGCGCAGCATCTAGTGGACACTGAAAATAAGGAAATTGTTCCATGAAGCTTCATCATCCATTACTAATTGAGACAAATTGCAAATACTAATGATAATGAAATGATGTCACGATGATAAAGTCATGCTTACTTGCCAAAATATTATACGGGGATTGTTGTAAACAGTTGGCAACACCATCATTATTGACACAAACAAAGAGGAATGAAGAGGTAGTAGAATATTTTGTCAAACGGTCATAATGTTTTGGCTCGTCACAGGTCACCCCGGTCCCTCTTGTTTCTCTCACGGCTTCACCAGCGCCGGCACCAGTCCTTCATCCAAACCTCCCCAGAATAAGCATTAGCTGATCACAAGGTCAAAGCCTATAGGCAAGACCTGGAATAGTGGAGACCCATTATTTCTTGGGGAAATTGATTATTGATTTTGGGGAACAACAACACAACTGATTGAGGGCGGCAAGAAATCTGAAAACCAGAGGGAGTGAAAGAACATAAGAGAGGCTGAAGGCTCAATAAAGGAAGATTGACGCGTGTCACTGAGAACATAATAACCCACACAGGATTGGCTCAGAAGGGACCAGGTTTGACCTGAATCCCTGATGACACTTTCCCTCATGATCCTCCTATTCTCCTTTTTTTTAAGGTATTATTTCATCCACTCCAAGCGTTCTTTTTCCCAATTAATCAAGTGCCTTTCCTGTCAATTATCAAAATCATCTGTTTATGTAGCGCTCATATGGTATCGGTGTCTGTGTGAGGTCCACGTTCCAGCTGTGTTGACAGATCTCTTGCATGTTCACTGCCACTCACGACAAACTCAGGTTAGGTTTAATCTTATAATGGCTGAGAGAGAGCCTCCTTAAAGCAAATCACAATACGTTGACCATAAGACTCATGCATTATTCAGAGTTACCGTTACGTTTTTTTTTTCAATTCATATCACATAACCTCAGTGACGCACCTACACACTCACTGGCTCATTTGCAAGAAGTACTTCTAAAACACACACACACTCATACAGACACACACATACACACAATGAAACTCCATGACAATTTGTGTTCATTAGCTCTACTGCTCAGTGAATTTATAAAATGTAGTCGCAACTCAGTGATTAAATGTTTAAAATACTCTCATGATTGAAAATACAATTATATCCTATTATTATATTGTAACTTCGCTTATAATGTCATTAATTAAAATCCAGTTTGTAGCCAAGTAAAATGAACTGATGTCTCCATTGCCAGGCTTGTAGTCTTTTATACAGTAACAGTATTGTAGTAAATTTCACATTGTCTTGATTTGATAGTGTTAAAATAAACTTTGTTTTACTTTAATTCAAGAAAGTGCTCACTAGTGTGTGATGAGAATCCAAGACAACTTGTTGAATCCATCTAAACCGAAAAGTGGCACCAAAATCTGTGTTTCTTTTTGTAGTACTTTTCTGATGAAGCTTCATGAATCAGTGTCATTATTTTCACCACTAGATGGCGGTCTCTGCGCTATTTTCCTTTGTTTTGAACAACTGTTCTAATAAAACATAAACATAAACTGATGGCGCCACCTACTGACATCTAAACAACGTGAGACTGTTTCATGAAGCTTCATTAGCCCATCACTAGCTTTTTGCTCCGGTTGGTACTGTATGTTTGAGTGATGGCACATAGTATTGGTACCCATCCCTCGTGTTATACTGGACGATGTATAGATGATTACATTTTCGTATTGTCCTGGATTTACCAACAGGTAACTCAATTCTTAAAGGATCTCTCCTGCTATCTTATTTAGCTAATTGCTATAAATCTTATATAAAATACTAAAAAGCTCTGAAGTTATATAGATAGAATACATGTCTGCACTCTTACTTATAAGGTTCTACTATTGATTAAATGTTTTTTTTTTAATCCAGTGATATTGATTGACATTTTTTCAAAAATAATGAAATAAATGTTTTTCTTAAATTTATTTGCAGATCTAAATGAGAACCAAACTTGTTAAAATGTCAAAAAAAAAAGTATTCCAAGGTAGAGAAAACCCATTGCTAACAAAAAAAACGGTTTAAATTCAGGACTTAATTACATAATACATACATTTGATATATACATTTAATCAGAAAGTTTAAGAACTGCTTCGAATAGTGGGTCATTTTTTCCTATTTTTTTCTTCAAGTTTTTATTAATATTGCTTGCGTTTCTATTCAAACGATCCTTATCTGAATTCAGACATCTATTTATTTTTGGAGGGACTGGAGAGAAACATCTCGATTCAAGAGACAGCTTAACGCTACTTTGCCTGGAGGGACACTTAAAAACACATGAATATGACCCGACCCAGACACAAAGAGATGACACCACACATAAAGACACTCACACACACACACACACACACAAACACACACAGATTTGTGAGGTAAGAACGACACAAACATAGACACCGTGGACATTGGATAGACTGGGAAAGGTGTTTGATGCATGCATAAATACACTCATACATGCATGGCTGCGCACACACACCTACACACACCAACACACACACATGCTCACACACCTTAATTGGCCCACCAAGCATCACTTAAGAAGCCTTTGAGAGAGAGTGTGAGATAGACGTGGAGGAGGTACATTGGGGAGGTGTTGGGGGGGTTACAGGGGTGGCAGCTAAGGAAAGGCATCTTGGAGAGAAGGAGGAGATTAGGAAGAGAGGGAGGGCAGAAGGTAGGAGAAGAAGGGGAAAAGAAAGCTCTGTATATTTCTGGGGGTAATTACAGATGCAGATTTGCGTTGCCACTTGCAACATGGCTGAATTCATTTCCATCTTCGCCCTGCCCTTCGCAGGAGCCCCCTGGGGAGATGAAGACACAACTATGTGTGTGTGTGTGTGTTTGTGTGTGTGTGTGTGTGTGTGAGCAAGAGAGAGGTAGAATCTTGGAAATCTGCATAACAAGCTGGGATAGAAAGCAGGAAAACGGGAGAAAGACTATGACGGAGATGGCATGCTGAGGAGCAGGAAAGCACAAATGTTTTTACATTTAAGAGGAGAATTAAATGATTCAACAATGTTCTCATGCTGTCAGAACATTATGCTGCTAAAATATATCATTAAATACAATTTACAATCGTTGCCGGAGCTGCTGCCAATATCTATTTGTTTTAAAAAGATGGATTACGTCTGGATAAATAACATGTTTAAAACATTTGAACAATTATCAGAATCGGAAAACCTTTATTGCCAAAGTTGTAAACACAACCCAGGAATTTGTTGTGGTGGCATTACAGAATATAAAAATTAAACATAAACATATATGAATTGAATAAAAAGAGATTGTTTACAAAAATAAAATTAATTTAAATAAAATAATAGACATTACCCTAAAATGGCCTATAATAATAAATAATGAATAAGTAATATGAATATTTTTTTACATGACATCCATTAATAACATTACATTAAAAAGTATTACAAATTGGTCTTCTATACTTTTTAAAAGTGGAAAATGGGATATCAATTAAAAATGGAAAAAATTGATTAAAAAAGGGGGTTAAGAAGTAAATTACACATTTATTATTATAATATATCATTTAAATTCTAATTAAGAAATATAATTCATGTAAACAAATAAAAACAATAAGGTATACATTTAATAATATTTCACTCACAAAATGTAAAAAAAATAAATAAATAATGAATACATTTAAATATTTAACATCAAAATGTATCAATCAGGAAACAAACCAAATGGTTCCATCATAGTTTCACTCTGTTGTCGTGAAGTTCAATGTGGCCCCCTTGGCCCCTCACTCATCCTGCTCCAGGTGGTAACAATGTTAAAAATAGCTTCTGAATCTAAACGCTTGTTATGGCACAACAAAACGCTTGACGCCACAGCAGCACCTCGGCTCCGTGTTTTATCTCCGTCACTCTGAAGATTGATGCCTAGCACCTCGCTCCCTCAGCATCCTGGTGTTTGTGTAGTGACGGCACACCGCCACAAGGGGCTTTCCTGGTGACAGTGTGTCCCCGGGAGTGTGTGATGGAGAGATCCTGGAGTGGAGAGCAGGAATGATGAAATGGAGGCAGGAAGCTAAAAGCAAACAAAATCCTATGAGTTGTGGATGTAATACATAAATATTATAGCGCTCTCTCTCTGTTTCGACTTCAATAATCCACCTCATATCCCTTTTGTGGAAAACACACACGCACACACACTCGTACACACACTCTTCCCTGCAAGACCACCTGGCTTCCCGTAGCCAGCCAGCTCAGCAGCCACAGAGACTCGGCCCGATTAATTATCTTCCTGCTAATTGAATGTAGAGCGACTCTACGGGGATGGGTCATTAAACTGATGCCGCGTATGTTTATCTAAGCAGAGCTAAAAGATACATCACACACACACACGGCACACACCATACAGACACACATTCAAACACACGCAGAATGACCATAACAACAAGCTTATGTAGGCGTGTATGACAGAAACTTGAATATGTTTTTTTTTTATGGTATCCCACCCCAAAATACATATCCAAATATTCATCCTATGTCTCCCATTTAAACCAGTATAAACACAACATTATGAAATGTCGTATTTGTTTTAAAACGTCCATGATACCTGCAGAAAAAAGTGTTTTGGACAACTCCTTATTGACTATAAACATCCTCTGACAACCGCACAAACACTGGAGTCTCATCCTCACACACTTCCAGAACACGTACTGAGGCGTATTAATAGATTGTATACGGGCTGTAATTAATGCAAAGCACTTTAGTTGCGACAAGCAAGTCCTTGGTCTTGGGATTAAGCCGACATTGTTTCAGTGCTAACGAGAGGCTCTCAGGAGAAGAGTCTTGTTTTTTTGTTCTCTGCCTTTGTCTGTATCGCCTCCGTCATGATAGCTGTGTCACGTATTTCCTGGCTTATGTGACTTGGTTGTGATATTGCATCATTGGACATGGGATTGTTATGTTGACACACTGTTGTTTACTGTTTTTTTTTTAACATAAAACCAGTTCTAAAGGGGTGATGATCGGTTGATATCAGTGGGCCAAAAGGCATTGTGGGTAAATAAAGGGTTTAACATATAGTAACCTGCACATGCAGTTTCGATCGAATTTTTAAAAGCTTTTTGTCTTTTATTGATACTTTAAACTAAGGGGTTGGTTCACACAAAATCAAACTTCACTCATTTTCTACTCACCCTCATGTCGACTAAAGGTTGGGATTATTTTCAGAGTAATACGTTCATTTTTATAGTTATAGACAAAAATGTATAGCAATTTTAATTTAGTGAAACACAGAATATATTTATGGCTGTTTCTGTGTGTTTACCTAACTAAATGCAAGGGATTACAATAACTTTCAAATGCTTTAAAGAATAACTGAATTAAAAAAATCGGAAAATATTAATTTAGCACTTATATTCCAAAAACGCAAAATATAAAATAAATTGAATTCAAACAAGGTTTTTTGTTCTCAAACTAATCCCTACGCATGACTTATGTACAGGCACACAATGGAATAGCCTCCTCAAATGTTTAAAAAAATGTTTTAGTTTTCTCACAAAAAGAAAGGTTGTAAAATCAATTGTATATTTATATGTATAGGATTACGACAACAAGTGCCACCTTTAAAAGATAAAATTATATTATTATGATTTTTATTATTATAATGGGTATGACTAAACCTTTATTACGTATAAAATGATAATAAATAATCAAAACGACACTGAGAATATAAAAAAATCCACACAATTAGCAGAAAAATGAAATTAGTATAGTAAGTAGAAAGCCCATTTCAAACAATATATATATTTTATACTTTTGAACACACCATAGAAATGTCATTGAATGCATCATTCGAGTGTGACGAGTCGTGCTGTTTTCGCCCGGAAATGTTTCAGAAACCAAAAAAAAATTGTCCATCCCTAGATTTTACTGAGGAAGATTAAATGATTAAATGATTCTTGGATCTCTCTTTAATAATCTCCTAAATAGCTTGTATTATTTATATTAAAACATAAACAGAACTTACTATGTGGAGAAATTTCCTGTTTTTTACTCCGGCTTTATTTTTTCTTAAACAAAAAAAGGATCAACCCGTTGTTTTACTCAATGTACAGTTGTTCTTATATTGCGTTAGCATTGCCCTCTAATATTAAATAATCTTGAATAATAGCAATTAAATGTTATCAAAGATTGTATTTATTTTGCTTTTTTTGACAACCAGTACTTGTAAGGCTCATGTTGGAGGAAAAGATGAAGGAAGTTGGCCAGATTGGAGTGAGGAAAAGTCGGGAAAACTAGAACCAGCACTCGATTTCATCAATAGCATAAGTGGTTATCCATCTATTGTCGCATCTTTATTAAGAAACAAGTGTAGGTGGAATAAAGTTTGCAAGCAAGCATTTTAACAAATCACCTAAAATAAAGACATAGTATGATGATATCAAAACAGCAAAATAATCCGTAGAATTTTCTCGAGAAATTAAAATAACTCAAATCATGATACAACAAAATGTTCTTGCTGTTCAAAGTTCAATAAATCTGACACATTCACGTAACAAAAGCATTTCCTACTTTTGTGAAACCCTGCGACTGTGTTTTAACTGAAGCTACAACCTAGTGTTAGTGTTTCACTGAGCTGTCGCTTCAACCAGCGCTTTGTTAACCTTCATATTTACAGGAAGAGAAGTGTTTGCATTAAGACTCCTCGTCGGCAGGTAAAAGGCTGATGGTTGACAAATTCCTCTCACATGTGTGCACACACGTAATGGCTATTTCATAGCTCGTCTGGGAGTAATGGAGCCTGGCTGGACCGTTCCTGGATGAATCGCCCCCAGATGGTAGATGAAACGGGTGATATGGCAGAGTTGACGAGGCCTTTGGGTGATTTTCAAAGACTAACCAAAGTTACACAGCTGCGTACTGAAGAATAACTCTGGAACTGAAGAGAAAAACAAATACGTCCAATGGAAAGAAGCATGTTTGTGTTGCTATTATCAATTTTGAAGTAAAAGAATAACATTGAAAAATGATTTTAAATGATAAAAGGAAGTTATATCGATCTCAACATCTTAAAGGATAGCGTTAGTTTTCCTGAGAAATGTCATTTATCTACTTCCCATCAGTATTACTTGTTATTTCTAAAACGTAAACGAGCGGATCTTAGTTTTTCAGCTTCAGTTACATAGTATCCGAAGAGATCAAAAAACATTTGTATTCACAATAATAATACACTGAAGTATCATCTTTATGACACATTTATAATAATAATAATAATTGTATTTATATAGCATATATTTTTTAACAGTGGTTACAAAAACCTTTATATAAAAATGTACATTTGTATGTGTTTTTAATATTTTCAAAGGCAAATTAGACTGGATCGGTGCTATAATGATGACAAAAAGGATATAAAAAGATAATAGGTATTTAATATGCAGAGGGTTGTGTCAGGAAGAGCATCCAAACGTAAAACATGTGCCAAAGCCAAATATGCGAATCAAACAATTTATACACTTTAAAATATCTGTTTGAAATATATTGAAGACAAGGGCTGATTATGGACAAATATAATAAATTAAAAATGTTTGATCTAGAAAGAAAGTTGGATGAATGATAACTTAGAGACAATTGACAAGTATAGGACATTTTTTTATATAGTGTAAATTGAGTTGTCATTTAATTGACCTCCTTGTGGCTCGTGTTCTTGTTGGATTCAACAGAAAAAAAGACAGTAAAAGTGAACTGCTATAAATGCTAGCAAGTTAAATTTACCACAAACAAACTTCACTTAGTTTTTGGGTGCTGTCTTCAAATAGTGGAAAAATTATCTAATAAATAACGTAGTATTTGCACTAAAGTAACAATGCAAATTAGTTTGCAATATATATTAGGAACCCAACACAATCCATCTTTAATTTATTCTTCCAAGTAAGGAATTGAAATACTGTCGTGCACCTGAAACAATCATTTTAATCACTTTGGCAAAGATCAGAAAATGACCCGACCTACCCCCCACTCGGCCCCGCCCTCCGCCTTCAATCTCAACACTGCTAAAACACAACATGACTGTGCTGGTATTTCAACTGGACCTTTGAGGCGAACGGCGGCTGACGTTATAAATGGCGTGCGGTGGATTATGTCAATACTCAGTGATTGGACCGAGCCTGCTGAGTTGCTAAAAGGTCAGGGAGGAGCACATTGCTGATTGTTTTCCAAAGACGAACCATTGAAGTTCGTCTGATGGGGGTCATTTAGTTTAAAATGTGCTGGAAAGCCCGGTTATCTGTCATCAGGGGTAACTCATCTACCATTTGTTTGAAAAATTACTTTTTTCACGCACTATCCAAGCACCGGCTAAATACTAAATATCCCTTTTGATTAACGTGAACTTGATCCACAGATTTTTTTTTGTGTTGTCTAAATGATTTTATATTGAAAAAATAAAGTTATTTTAATTCAATCTACTGAATCTAAAAATAACTGAGCTCCATCTCACACAAGTTTCCGAGGTATTATAGTAAGAAACGCTTCCTCAAATTCTTTGAGTTGTTCAATGTGGTATTGAACAACTTTCTTTTCTATGTAGCCAGTATTTTTTTTGAGTTTTAGCAAAAACGATGTCCATTTATAATCCCTTAAAAGGACTTAGTGTTCTTATCATTTGAAATGATATAGCCCTCTCCAACATTTGAGGAAGACTTCGATGAAGGTTACACGTCGTTTACTGAACCACAAAATAACAGAAACAGGTCACATATGAAGGTACAATTGACATCATCTTAACCCTTGTGTCATCTCAGGGTCAAGATGACCCGAAGGCCCAAAAATGTGTTTGTAATATCCCTTGTGTTGTTTTTTAAGAAGAAGGACCTCCCCAAGACAAATGTATTCCTGGAAGCCAGGGAGGTCATTCGCCTTGACCCAGAGACAACACAAGGGATACCACAAACATATTTGTTTTCTGGCTTTTCGGGTAACCTCGGGTCAAGGGTTAAAGAAGCTCAAAGAAACTCCTGGCAATTTTACTTTCTGTTTTTTTAGTGGGAGACAACAAGGACCCAGTACGTAGAAATGTTTTAAACAAACTATGATTCTGCTTTTTGGTCCCTCAGAGGCCTCAGCTGAATAAATTAATGAATACCTATTTAACAACACAGTGCTCATTCAATTAAAGAAAAAAGATTCAAGACTTGTCTGTTCATGGCGGTAAAAGTAGTGTCTATTGTCAAAAGGTTGTTTAAATTTTAGCAGTGTCATCAAACCTCCCCAAAACGATTACCCACGAAATATGTATGGATGTAGTATTCCTTTAGTGACTCGATTTGATGCTGTGTTTAATGAAGTTTTTCTTTCTTCTCAACACAGTAGTGTGTGTGATCAGCAATGGTTCAGTCAGTAGATCATCAAACACAGAGGGAGAGGAAGATCGTTCCAAAGCTTAGGAGCAACAGTCTGTAAGGATTTCTCTCCTCTGGTCCTGAAGCGTGTTCAGGAACCATCAGTAGATTCTGATCCACAGACCTCAGAGCCCGAGTCTGGATCAGATCACTGATGGAAGGTATGACCATGAATAGATCTGAAAGTAAGAACCAGGATTTTAAAATTGATCCTGAAAGAAACTGGCAGTCAATGCAGAGGTTTAAGAATCTGAGAAATGTGAGTTCTTCTACTAGAATGGGTCAGAATTTTCACGCACAGTTTTGTATTAACTGCAGGCGACAGAGAAGCTCCTTCTTGTTTGGACAGGAAAATAAACTGTTGCAATAGTCTAAATGAGAAGATACAAACGCATGGATTACAAGCTTTTTTTTCCTGAGTTTATAGATTTTTCTCAGTTTTTGGTCAGTTTTTTCGAGAACTGTCTTGGTCAACCTTTCCTAAGTATTCTGGTTACAGTAAATATCTTCCTAACATTTTAAGTCATAAAAACGTAACCCGGATAGAGGTACGTATAATTTAATTTGTTTCTACTTTTATGTTTATTAGGGTGAATCATCTTTCAATAAGAATCTTACTAGTCCATTATTTATTGTTGTCCACTCAACATACGTGTATCCGTGTTTTCCGCCGAGCAGAGCTCTCATTTCATTCATGGAGATGCTTTCTTTGTGATCTTTCTGTGAAAAAAAAAAAAGACAGACCTGAAAAGACAGAACATGCAAATGTGGATATTTGCTCTCCCATCCACCCACATCATTTGGAGAGCCGGTGTGTGCCGTTGCGCTCAAGATGTTCCTTGTTTCTGAGCCTCTTCAAAGGCTTCGAGAGGTGCCCTTTGTGGCCTCCTCGCCCTCCCTTTTTCCCTCCACCTTCTTTTGTCTTAGCGTTTCATAATTAATAGACCTGGCTCAGAAACAGAGTGCAGATAGGTACCTGAGGCGCGGGGCGAAGGTCTACTGAAGCCCGGGTGAAGTGTCTCCTCTATGTGTGGATTTCACTGACCCGCTTCAATGCCTGCATAGAAGAGCAGCGGATCAAAGACTGACACAATCATAGCACCTCATTCAACTGCGTGGCCGTTACGACGACTACAGGTGCGAGCCGGTAAGCTGAACACACGTGGCTGTAATATAAGATTTTAAACTCCCCCTTTGTAAGTATTAATTATTTTTTGATACAATTTGTTTAAGCTGCTCATTTCCTACTCACCAATATGTCAACTCATGGTTGGGAGTATATTCAAAGTAATCTGTTCCTTTTTAGAGTGAGAGGCAAAACTGTAAGCATCTGCGTGAAGCGACTGGAGCCCAGTTGTCTTCATCTTCATCTTCGTCCAAAAAGACACATTTAAAAAAAGGTCCTCCATACTGGAACATCTTGTTCCGGAAAAGTCTGTATTTTAAGCTTGTTTGCAGAGGATTTGGATTTTTAAGTGTGTTTTTGGACGAAGAGAAAGACAAGTGAGCATCAGTCGCTTCATCAAAATGAACATACATTCAAATAATTTGAATAAAAGTGATTATTCTGCGAGTAATCCCAACCCTTAGTCGACATGAGGCTGAGTAAAAAATACATTTTACCTTGGGTAACCATCATTTTAACTCAAGATTTCAAATGAGGTCTTAAAATAAATAGTGAGTCATATTAACCGTTTCAATACATCACATTTATGAGCCTATTTTCTTACAGTTAAATGAAAGGGCCCGTTGACAGGTGTTGAACTGTCTGGTTGATTTTTTAAAGCTCGTTCTCAATCACTTGCCTTGTAAAGAACGGGGAACACATGCTGCATATTGATCGTCAATCAATGATCAATTAAGCAAGCCATTTGTCCAATTAGAGCACCGGGTCCATCCAGACCGCGGCTTGTTTAGGTGTTTGATTGGAGGGCGGCGGAGGGAATGCATATGCTTGCATAATTGATTAGAAACAAGTCTTTAAACACTTATCTCATCCACGTTAGACGGACAGGTTTATAGCCAGGAAATAAACTTGTGCGACACTAATTACACAGGAGTTGTTTTTTTTCTGGATTTGCATGACTGTCTAGAGCACGAGTCAGATATTAACACTTGACTTTTTTTTAGTCAAAGACATTTTAAATGGCTATAGTGTTTTGAAACAATATGAGGAAATGTTACGAATATCATTAATGAACAGTCTACTTTCATCTGACCTTTGGTCTCCTCAGAAACCTCCAGCACATCTCAAGGAATACAAAGGTGTTTACAGGACGACCAATACGCATACACAAAACAGTCCTAATTGAAAGGAATAATCTAAATAAGTATGGGTTTTTTTTGTCATTGAAAGAAGCTAGAAACCACTTTTCATCACCGGACAAGAGATGCTAATAAGACCATTTGTTGGACTCAACACAACATGTAAAGGCTTCAATTCATTCTATTCTGACTCAGAAATATTTCTATAGTGGAAATGGCACAATCTCTAATGGCTTGGCAAGTCCTCTCCCAGAATTCCCTCATACAAGGCCTTTGCCAAATAGACCCACTTTACCATTTGTTGTCCTTTGTTCATAAGAGATGCAACATGTAATGGATTTGAGCGTCCTTTGCCGCTGACTCTCACAGGGTTGGATTAGATGTGTTGATTTAAGTGTCTCTAAATTTGATCTTGGACCTCTATTGTACTCATCAGTATGTGTCTATTTACAAAAAACTCTTAATTGAAATATTTATATTTTAAAATGTGCTCAAGCCCCGCCCCGGAGATTAAATCTTGTTTTGCCATAACCACGCTGTGGTGTTCAAACATAAAGGTTTGTCACCATCATTAATGCTAGAAATCTCCACCACCAGGGGACTCATTGTATAAACAAAGCGGGGCTGCCCATTATTACATCACAATGGACTTCGCAGGGATTTCAGATGGAGGAGAACTTTATAAAGTATTAAGTTCAAAACCTCCTCCTGATAAGGGACTTACTGCATCTTGGAGAGAAATACTTTAAAATTTGAAACAGGCGAGTAAGTCAGGAACATTGACATTAGTTGCACATTAAAAATGTTGTCAAAGTTCAATTAAGATTACTGTAATGGAAACTAGAGATTCAACTTTGATACGTCTATAAAGTTTTTACTTCAAGTGTTGCTGATACTCACTTGATTTCAAAAGGCTTTCTCCTCCTGGTTCTAAGACTCCAGGTTCCTCATCACTAACTGGCGAAAGCTATGACAGACAACCCCAAAAATGTACACCATTAAATGGGCGCTATCCCACCATTCTCACCCACTGCCTCACCCTCAGACCCTCAGACCCTCTGAACCCACATCCTCCTCCTTCTGTCACGTTTCTTTCTAAAAACAGATTGTTTATTTGGGTCAAATGGTCAGTCATTACAGGGAAGACGAGTGGAGACATCTTCCACCGTGACCATCTCCCCCCCCCCCCCTAAATCCTTACCCCCTTTTTTTTTTTAAAGCCCCAACCCCTCCATTTTAGGTTTCAGCCATTTAACCAGTCAGCAACAATCAGAGCTGACAGAGCGATGGGAAACAATCGAGGCGGGGTCACCAGAGGGGTGACCTCAGATGATTGGGGGTGGGGATTTTGAAGGGAGGCCCCGGCAAAAAACCGCCACCCTGGTTGCAGTGTCCTCTTTGTTGCCTTGGTCCAGTGAGAAAATGGGGACACTTTAGATCCGTTCTGCATCCACATCTCACTCCTGAATGATCCCTTTTGGGGTTTCTTTTACCGTCCCCGATCACTTTTTGCCTCCTTCATACTCTTTGAGCCAACAACCCCGGCGAGAGGGAGGGGCATAACTTGATGAAGTGACCGACGGGCCACTTTTGCTGCCCATTTATTCGACCGCTTTCTCCCAGAAAAGTGGCCGTGAGTGTGCGACACTCGGGTGATTGACAGTGGGCGTGGACGTCTGTGTGAGTTCATGTGTCCAAAAAGGCCTATCAGTTCCTCTCTGTCTGGTCACTTCAAGAGGGGGAGAGTTTGAGTTTTTCCGGTCCGCCAGGGTAGTAGGCGTCGTGGCGGCGGGGGGGGGTGGGGGGGGAGACGTGTTGAGGGTGACGACAGGCGAGAAGAGGAGGGGCTGTTCATCCACTCATTCTCCTACCCTCTCTGTGACAGTTTGGAGGTTTCACACTTAGCTGCCCCTGCGTTTTGTTTGTCTGGGCGCCTCCGCCCGGGTTCCCACGTGAAAGTGCGCTCTCACTGTCCTCTTGTGTTTGTCTGACCGTTGGGCAGTCAGAACCGAAGCTGAGACGGACACAGACCAAGACTGACAGCTGGGCTCAGGTCTACGAGACATGTTTGACCTCATAGGGGAATTTTGACAGTTTCCCATTTAGTTATTTACCTTGTGAGTGCCCTATTGTTTTCATACATCATGTTTGGATTTGAACAGACAGAGTTGGAGAAAATAAAATAAAACCAGAATGAAATCCAGTATATTTTTTTAATTTCAGGGATCAATCAACAACCCTTTAAACCACCTTTTTCTGAATCCTTACCTCCGGGTGTGATAACCTTAATGACGCTTAATCATTTGTTAAATACATTTGTTTGCATATCAGCCTCTCAGGCGCGTAAAAAATGTCAAACTCGGTCGCCCTCAATCCCCCTCCCGCCCCCCGATATCAAACTAATACACTGATACGCATAATTAGAGGTCATGAGCAGGCAATTAAAACAGTATGCCTTGTTCTCTGTAGACGCATCACACATGTATGATAATTTAATAATTTTGCCACTGGTGTCATATATGGATGATTGATTAGATATATATAGTGGAAAAAAAAGGGGGGGCGGCGGAGGGGTTGTGTGGGTGGCGGCAAGAGGAGTGGGAGGTGGAAGGAGGGGGGGCGAGGGATGAATTAGTGATGGGGGGGTGAAGGGAAGCGAGATGAGGGAGGCAGCAAGGGAACACATTCCTGGGTGATTCAGCACCGCCAGACTAGTGAGTGGACGGACAGCGGGTTGGATGGATGGATGGAGGGGAAAGTGGGGAGGGGGTGACGGGGCTCCCCCTGTAGCAAAGTGCACAGACAGGGACAGATGGCGTCCCTCGCCCCGGACGGAGCGAGTCCCAGTTTTCACCTGCGGCCCCATGGGAAAAATCCGCCTTCCTCACACATGCAGCCATACAAGAGGCCCTGGAATGCTCTTGCGACACTACAGCAGGATGAAGGATGTACTCCGAGACAGAGGGGGGTGGGGGGGGGTGACAGGAATGAAGGGATGGAGACTGGATGGAGGAGAGAAGCGGGTCAAAGTGATGAGATAGTCTGAGAACACGCAATTGAGCATCTACATATGGCGAGGGGTGAGGGGGTGGGGGGGGCATTGAGGATTAGAACATTTTGGAAAGTAGAAATTGAAAAGGTGGACAAATGCAGGCAGTAAAAGAATCAATAAGCAGAATGTTGCAGGGGTGAAGCAGCAGGGAAGACTTCACACTGTGAAAACTATTTGACAGATACTTTCCGACAGAAAGCGCAGCACTCGGGCAGATGCCTCTCATTCTCTCGCCCTTTCTCTTCTCTTACTTCCCTCCCTTTTTCCATCATCTCCTTTCTCCCCGCCTCGCTGTCGTTCCCCTTCTTGCCCCATCACTCCCTCTCTCGCACTGCCTGACTGTTGGGTGATACAGATGGTGCTTTTGAGGGGCTGTGAATGGGGTCAGGCCGGGTCGGGCGGGGAGGGGGTTGCAAGGGTGGACGAGACAATAATGTAACGATTCGGCCGGCCCCCGGACCAGCAGGACCATGGAGGAGAGTGAAAGTAAACAATGGACCATCGCTGAGGGGGTCAGTGGGAGTGGGAGAGGGAAGAGGGAGAAGGGGTGTACATGTGGGGGGGTCAGTCTCCCAGGGTCTTGACACAGGCCACTCTCAGAAGGGGGTCTGGATATGTGTGTGTGTGTGTGTAAGTCTGGGAGCACACTGGCTGGCTGCAGAGGGGCACCGGGGTCACAAGGTAGCAACACTTCAGTGTTGGCATGTGGTCTTCCTTTGCAAGTCTGTTTTGAAAACTCATTAGTGCGCCTTTTATTTAGTTTACCTCGCGAGGTCTTTGTTGTGTCTCAAGTCAATCACGAGAGACTGATGAAAGGAACAGGTTCTCGTTCCAGTATCTTAAATCTTTATAGCAGTGCGTACTTTATTTTTTAACAGTTGCAAACACCCTTTTAATTTTGAGGTTTCACAAAAAATGCCCAACATTTAAACATTAAATAATTACATCTTTATCAAAATTCTATTTCATAAATACTTAGAGTGAAAACATTATCACAGGAGTTCTTTCAAACTTCTCTTTCCTTTCTGTCTGCCGGTTTCTTAGTTGTTAAATATCATATTTCTGTTTAGTAAAACATGTTTTTTTTCTTTTATACTCACATTTTTGTAATTTTTGATGCCAGTACAAAATAAAAAAACTGAAATAATTGACTGTTTAACAAAATAAAATTCACTTTTACATACATTTCCACCTGTGGCTTCATCTGAATAACGTTGTTCCATCTTGACCGTTTTTCATTAAACAAAACGTTTACTCAGTTTTACAACCTCCGCGTCATCGTTCCCGGGTCATTGTCCCGAGGCCCATGTGAGCTACCATCTGTGCGCTGGCAGCATGTGCTGCAGTACAAATGGAGGGGATGGTAAAGTGTGACAGTTGACACATGGCTAAGCAGAGCTAAAGATGCTCTATTGATCTAATTGACTGCTGAGGCAGGAATCAATGGCGGTGATCAGGAGCCCCCCAAAGTCCAATAACTTGCTCAATGACTTCTTTTCCTTCTTTTGCCAGATGTTGCTTCATCTATGCTTTCACAGACACAACCAAAATATCCAATTGTTACATTTGTTGTCCTTAAAAGTTCAGCTTTACAATATATATTCAGAAAGAGGGCATAAAATGGAGCAAAAACGGGTTTGGCCAATGTTAAAAATACAAGCCAGGTCTAGATTTTAGACATTTGGTTTGCTTGTTTCTCCCCCTCTACTTTCCATCTGTGACTCTTGATTGACAGCTGTTGTGTGACGGAGAGCTTTATACATAGCCGAGATGAAATACACGCTGCAGGGGTTTAGTTCCTGGGCCCCAAATGTCTTGGATCCTCCATGCCCCCTCATTGAAACTCAACGGCTTGTAAGGCGTCTGCCCTGAATATTTTTTGTACGGCAAATTCATGTTTAAGTACTACAGTGTCTTTAGACCAGTGGTCCACGGACCCCCGGCTTGTGAGACGTTTGTTACCAGGCAACACAGAAGGAATTATGATAAATAGATCCGTATATGTTGCATTGCTTACTATATGACAATATAGATATCATATAACGATCCGATTCTTAAAGGTCTTTTATTTTGAAAGATAAACAGATTTTCTACAAAGTAAAATGAGTGAGAATGTGGGAATAGGGCAACACAAGTGGAACATGGATCCAATATAACTATCAACCCTTGTCTCTGAGACAAGGTGACCCAGAGACCCAGACACAACCCACGTGTTACCTTAAACACTTTTTTTTCGGGCCTCCGGGTCACCTTGACCCAGAGATAACACATACTAATTTGCTTAGCATGTCACTATTTTCCTGAATGACACAATGTCCTATTGCCAGTACGATAAAAAAAGAACTGATTTTACTCAAAGGATTTAGTGAATAAGAACACACAATAAATCTATCTATAAATCCTTGAAGGCTAATTTGGGCAAGACGCAAAACACAAATACCCTTTCACACCATGGTTTTCTGCTTAAAGCTCCATCTTCCATCTGTGTTCCCAATTTTTAAAAACTTTTCATTTGTGTCAATATTTATTTCAAGTTTTGCTTGTTATAAAAAAACGTATAACACTATAATCTCCAAATCTCCAGATGACAAATAGCAGTAAATTTCATTTTCAGCAAGTTATACAAAAGGAAAACAATGTTTTTAACATAGGGTGGTCCACACTTGCCCCCCTTGCTTAGAGTTTAATAGATATGCCCTGAAGCCTGCTTTATAAAAAGATAAACACAACTGTGCACAAGCTGAGAAACATACAAAATAAATCTAAAATGTCAGTGTCAAGGAGACCCCAGTTATGCAGCTCTCTCCTTGCTTCATAGACCTGTGAAAAACCACTTAATTCAGTTGGCTTGTAAAGCTTTGAATGACCATCTGTTTGACCTTAACTTGAACATAATAGTTGTCGAATACTAAAAATACAGACCCTGAGTAAAGGAGTGTGAACCAAGAGAGGCCTTCAGAGAAGAAAGGCCCAGGTGTGGGTGGATGTATGTACAGACACTGAGGAGAGAGTTACAAAGCTTTTTCTTTTTTTTATGCAGATTGAAAAGAAGACCAACTCCATTTTGCATTTTAGACCTTCTGTATAAACATTGTTGTGTTTAGGTTTAACCTAAGTAAATACAATAATGCTGGGCTTTATGTGAAGAACATTTTACTTATTTTGTATTCAAACAACTTGCATTAGGTTTTGTTTTCAATAATAATCATGTGTAATGTAGAAAAAGGACAATAAGAAAACCTGACATGATATTTATTATAAAGACTAATGCTTTGAAATGATGAGTTAGAGTTGAAGTTTTTATTAAGTCACAAGGAAGGACAAGGCGCTACGACCTAAAAAACTTGCTGGTTTCGCCTATAGCTTGAGGCAACTCTTTATCATTTTGTCTGCATAGGTTTACTCCAGGCACTCCAGTTTCCTCCCACATACCTCTAAATGAATGTACTTTAAAATGTCCGTAGATGTGAGCGTTTTCTTTAGTGTTTATTTTTTTAAACATGGCAAAGAGAGGCACGGCACAGGAAGAAAAAATGCTGTAAACGGATATACGAGGTAAAAAGGTAAAAGGAGAAGAGGGGGACAATGTTGAGGCTGGGAGGTTTGGTAAATAAAGAAATAAGGTGTTACTGGGGAGGATTTTGAAGTTGTATTAAGGTAGACGACATGCTGTGGAAATCCCTCGAGAGTGAGTCTGTGGCTGGAGAGATCAAACGGCTCCTCCGATCCTCCAAATGTAAATCTTACTTGGATAGAAAAGAAAAGCAGTCAAATATCAGACCTTCCGTGTCCAGTCTAGTTTCATATACCCTCAGCGTCTGTTTGCTTTGATACATTTGGACTGACAGACAAGAGCTCCAAGATAAATTTCCGCAGAGACAAAGCACTGCGGTTCATCCATCAACCCGTTTATACAGAAAGTTGTTTTTAGTACACGTATCTGTGTAAAATAGTTTGAAGTACATGTGTCTGCGTAAAAGTGTTTGTATTACATGTGTCTTCGTAAAAGTGTTTGTATTACATGTGTCTGTGTAAAAGGGTTCCTAGTACATGTGTCTGCATCAAAGTGTTTTTAGTACACGTATCTGTGTAAAATAGTTTGAAGTACATGTGTCTGCGTAAAAGTGTTTGTAGTACATGTGTCTGCATCAAGGTATTTGTAGTACATGTGTCTGTGTAAAAGTGTTTGTAGTACGTGTGTCTGTGTAAAAGGGTTTGTAGTACATGTGTCTGTGTAAAATAGTTTGTAGTACATGTGTATGTTTAAAAGAGTTTGTAGTACATGTGTCTGTGTAAAAGTGTTTGTAGTACATGTGTCTGTGTAAAAGGGTTTGAAGTACATGTGTCTGTGTAAAAGTGTTTGTAGAACATGTGTCTGTGTAAAAGTGATTTTAGTACATGGGTCTGTGTAAAAGGGTTCCTAGTACATGTGTCTGCATCAAAGTGTTTTTAGTACATGTATCTGTGTAAAATAGTTTGAAGTACATGTGTCTGCGTAAAAGTGTTTGTATTACATGTGTCTGCGTAAAAGTGTTTGTATTACATGTGTCTGTGTAAAAGGGTTCCTAGTACATGTGTCTGTGTAAAAGTGTTTTTAGTACATGTGTCTGCATCAAGGTATTTGTAGTACATGTGTCTGTGTAAAAGTGTTTGAAGTACATGTGTCTGCATAAAAGTGTTTGTATTACATGTGTCTGTGTAAAAGTGTTTGTAGTACATTTGTCTGCATCAAAGTGTTTTTAGTACACGTATCTGTGTAAAATAGTTTGAAGTACATGTGTCTGCGTAAAAGTGTTTGTAGTACATGCGTCTGCGTAAAAGTGTTTGTATTACATGTGTCTGTGTAAAAGGGTTCCTAGTACATGTGTCTGCATCAAAGTGTTTGTATTACATGTGTCTGTGTAAAAGTGTTTGTAGTACACGTATCTGTGAAAGATAGTTTAAAGTACATGTGTCTGCGTAAAAGTGTTTGTATTACAAATGTCCGTGTAAAAGTGTTTGTAGTACATTTGTCTGCATCAAAGTGTTTTTAGTACACGTATCTGTGTAAAATAGTTTGAAGTACATGTGTCTGCTTAAAAGTGTTTGTATTACATGTGTCTGTGTAAAAGTGTTTGTAGTATATTTGTCTGCATCAAAGTGTTTTTAGTACACGTATCTTTGTAAAATAGTTTGAAGTACATGTGTCTGCTTAAAAGTGTTTGTAGTACATGTGTCCGTGTAAAATTGTTTGTATTACATTTGTCTGCATCAAAGTGTTTTTAGTACACGTATCTGTGTAAAATAGTTTGAAGTACATGTGTCTGCTTAAAAGTGTTTGTATTACATGTGTCTGTGTAAAAGTGTTTGTAGTACATTTGTCTGCATCAAAGTGTTTTTAGTACATGTATCTGTGTAAAATAGTTTGAAGTACATGTGTCTGCTTAAAAGTGTTTGTAGTACATGTGTCCGTGTAAAAGTGTTTGTGGTACATTTGTCTGCATCAAAGTGTTTTTAGTACACGTATCTGTGTAAAATAGTTTGAAGTACATGTGTCTGCTTAAAAGTGTTTGTATTACACGTATCTGTGTAAAATAGTTTGAAGTACATGTGTCTGCGTAAATGTGTTTGTATTACATGTGTCTGCGTAAAAGTGTTTGTATTACATGTGTCCGTGTAAAAGTGTTTGTAGTACATGTGTCCGTGTAAAAGTGTTTGTAGTACATGTGTCTGCATAAAGGTATTTGTAGTACATGTGTCTGTGTAAAAGTGTTTGAAGTACATGTGTCTGCATAAAAGTGTTTGTATTACATGTGTCTGTGTAAAAGTGTTTGTAGTACATGTATCTGTGAAAAATAGTTTAAAGTACATGTGTCTGTGTAAAAGTGTTTGTATTACATGTGTCCGTGTAAAAGTGTTTGTAGTACATTTGTCTGCATCAAAGTGTTTTTAGTACACGTATCTGTGTAAAATAGTTTGAAGTACATGTGTCTGCTTAAAAGTGTTTGTATTACATGTGTCTGTGTAAAAGTGTTTGTGGTACATTTGTCTGCATCAAAGTGTTTTTAGTACACGTATCTGTGTAAAATAGTTTGAAGTACATGTGTCTGCGTAAAAGTGTTTGTATTACATGTGTCCGTGTAAAAGTGTTTGTAGTACATGTGTCTGTGTAAAAGTGTTTGTATTACATGTGTCCGTGTAAAAGTGTTTTTAGTACATGTGTCTGCATCAAGGTATTTGTAGTACATGTGTCTGTGTAAAAGTGTTTGAAGTACATGTGTCTGCATAAAAGTGTTTGTATTACATGTGTCTGTGTAAAAGTGTTTGTAGTACACGTATCTGTGAAAAATAGTTTAAAGTACATGTGTCTGCGTAAAAGTGTTTGTATTACATGTGTCTGTGTAAAAGTGTTTGTGGTACATTTGTCTGCATCAAAGTGTTTTTAGTACACGTATCTGTGTAAAATAGTTTGAAGTACATGTGTCTGCGTAAAAGTGTTTGTATTACATGTGTCTGTGTAAAAGTGTTTGTGGTACATTTGTCTGCATCAAAGTGTTTTTAGTACACGTATCTGTGTAAAATAGTTTGAAGTACATGTGTCTGCTTAAAAGTGTTTGTATTACATGTGTCTGTGTAAAAGTGTTTGTGGTACATTTGTCTGCATCAAAGTGTTTTTAGTACACGTATCTGTGTAAAATAGTTTGAAGTACATGTGTCTGCGTCAAAGTGTTTGTATTACACGTATCTGTGTAAAATAGTTTGAAGTACATGTGTCTGCGTAAATGTGTTTGTATTACATGTGTCTGCGTAAAAGTGTTTGTATTACATGTGTCTGTGTAAAAGTGTTTGTATTACATGTGTCCGTGTAAAAGTGTTTGTAGTACATGTGTCTGTGTAAAAGTGTTTTTAGTACATGTGTCTGCATAAAGGTATTTGTAGTACATGTGTCTGTGTAAAAGTGTTTGAAGTACATGTGTCTGCATGAAAGTGTTTGTATTACATGTGTCTGTGTAAAAGTGTTTGTAGTACACGTATCTGTGAAAAATAGTTTAAAGTACATGTGTCTGTGTAAAAGTGTTTGTATTACATGTGTCTGTGTAAAAGTGTTTGTAGTACATTTGTCTGCATCAAAGTGTTTTTAGTACACGTATCTGTGTAAAATAGTTTGAAGTACATGTGTCTGCTTAAAAGTGTTTGTATTACATGTGTCTGTGTAAAAGTGTTTGTGGTACATTTGTCTGCATCAAAGTGTTTTTAGTACACGTATCTGTGTAAAATAGTTTGAAGTACATGTGTCTGCGTAAATGTGTTTGTACTACATGTGTCTGCGTAAAAGTGTTTGTATTACATGTGTCCGTGTAAAAGTGTTTGTAGTACATGTGTCTGTGTAAAAGTGTTTTTAGTACATGTGTCTGCATAAAGGTATTTGTAGTACATGTGTCTGTGTAAAAGTGTTTGTATTACATGTGTCTGTGTAAAAGTGTTTGTAGTACACGTATCTGTGAAAAATAGTTTAAAGTACATGTGTCTGTGTAAAAGTGTTTGTATTACATGTGTCCGTGTAAAAGTGTTTGTAGTACATTTGTCTGCATCAAAGTGTTTATAGTACACGTATCTGTGTAAAATAGTTTGAAGTACATGTGTCTGCTTAAAAGTGTTTGTATTACATGTGTCTGTGTAAAAGTGTTTGTGGTACATTTGTCTGCATCAAAGTGTTTTTAGTACGCGTATCTGAGTAAAATAGTTTGAAGTACATGTGTCTGCGTAAAAGTGTTTGTATTACATGTGTCTGCGTAAAAGTGTTTGTATTACATGTGTCTGTGTAAAAGTGTTTGTAGTACATGTGTCTGTGTAAAAGGGTTCCTAGTACATGTGTCTGTGTAAAAGTGTTTTTAGTACATGTGTCTGCATCAAGGTATTTGTAGTACATGTGTCTGTGTAAAAGTGTTTGAAGTACATGTGTCTGCATAAAAGTGTTTGTATTACATGTGTCTGTGTAAAAGTGTTTGTAGTACACGTATCTGTGAAAAATAGTTTAAAGTACATGTGTCCGTGTAAAAGTGTTTGTAGTACATTTGTCTGCATCAAAGTGTTTTTAGTACACGTATCTGTGTAAAATAGTTTGAAGTACATGTGTCTGCTTAAAAGTGTTTGTATTACATGTGTCTGTGTAAAAGTGTTTGTAGTACATTTGTCTGCATCAAAGTGTTTTTAGTACACGTATCTGTGTAAAATAGTTTGAAGTACATGTGTCTGCTTAAAAGTGTTTGTAATACATGTGTCCGTGTAAAAGTGTTTGTGGTACAAGTGTCTGTGTAAAATAGTTGGTAATACATGTGTCGGTCCGGGATGAGATCCAGTGACAAAGAGAGAAAGTTGGTCTTGGTTGATAATGGGGTACAGCAGATGTGTGCCGTGACTTTAATTGATCTCTGGGTAGTGCACGGGGCTCAGCCTCGGGGGCCACTGGAGGGGTCATTAGGATGCAAATAGTTCAGTGTTTCTCCCACAGAATCTGGACAGACACCGTTACAATGGAGGGAATGATAGAGAGGAATGGGACCTGGAAATCAGCAGTCCACTCCTCAATCATGCTCTTGTCTTTTTATTTTGTTAGCTAGCTAGCATTTAACCTTCACTGGGATGTTCAAAAAGATTACAGACAGAGCCAATGCAAGTCCAACTAGTGTGAGACGCCCGTCGAAAATACATTTGATTGAATGAAAAGGTGTTTAAATAAAGACAAGATAAATACCATATAAAAAAAGAATCTTCCACAGTTCAAGTCAATGTCCTGCTTTGGGGTTTGACAAGCTTGGTGCGGTCACTAAATACCACTGAAGTCAAATCAGAACATTATTCTTGGGAAATCTGGTATTTGTGTCTGTTTAACTTTGACTTTGGGTCTTTTTTTTTAGTTGATATAAGTGGAATTGCTATTGTATAAAGGGTCCAGCTCTGATTCGTTTAGACTTTTACTAGAAAATCGACAGATAATGTGCAATTGAACTACCAATCAAGTCCAGTGTTAAATCTAACTAATATGTTGATTTAATTGTCTCTTAAATAGATCTTGAACCTCTATTGTACTCATCAGTATGTGTCTCTTTTCATTGAAATATTTACATTAGAAAATTTCATGATACCAGGAACCAAAGTGCAGGTGGAATTAAGACTTTGTCAATGAAGAATAAACTAAAGGCAGAGGTGCCAAGAGGCAAAACACGAGAGATCCAACATGAATAATCCATAGAGGGGAACAAAAACTAACAAACTAAAGGCCGACAAACCGACCGATCTTGATTGCTGATGAGGTCAAGGTTGACTGGAGGGAAATTGGAAAGGAGAGAACAAGAAGTGAGAAAACAAAATACAACCAAAATAGTTTTCCAAACAGTCCCTCCTTCTTTAAGAAGCACCTTCAAGACTGGGAAATCCAAGGTCTTTCACCTGGGCCATATCCCTCCCAGTGGTCAAGGAACAGGACCAATCGGCTACGGTGTTGCATGTCCAGAGTCTTGCGTACGGTGTATGCTGGGTGGTCGTCGGAGATGAGCTGAGGCGGTGGAGACATTGAAGTTAGGGGGAACATGGAGAGAGGCAGGAAGCTTGAGTCCGACATGAAAAATGTGCTTAACCACGCCCACTGAAAATGCTTCGTTTTTTTTTAGATAAATCTTATTTACATAACTACACCCACTCTGGTGTGAATGGTCAAGCATTAAGGTTTGTCACCACGCGTCATCAATCCTGAAAGTCTCCACCTCAAAGGGACTTGTTGTATAAACAGCTGGCTGAAAGAGGAATGAAGGCCATTATCGCGTCATAATGGGCTCCACTCCTGTAACCTCTCGTTCGCCAAGATTTCAGTCGTGGGAGAACTTTATAAACTTCAAAAAATCGTCATGATGAGGGACTTACTGCGTCTTGGGGGGGGAGGAAGACTCCAACATTTGAAACATGTGAGTGAGTCAGAAGAGTTGGAGTTTCACATGCCGTTTGGACTTTGGGCCTCATACACGAACCACATGTACTACAAAACGATCTTTTCTTCCTCAAGTCACAAAAAGTGATTTAGTCTGATAAAAAAAACTTTAACTTTTATTACTGATGTCCTGCCTTAATGTTATTATCTTCATTGGTGCTATGACTTGACACGGATAAAACGTATATCTATAATATTTTAGCCGTGCAAAGGAAAATGGGGCCTCCAGTTTTCTGTGTAAGTCATCTGAAAGATTTCCATTATTTCTATTTATCACACGGAAAAAATAAATATGTGGGGCGGTCGCTTTTGGTGTTAGTCCAGGGTAAATCAGCAACTTATTGTAAAACGTTTGCAGTATACTAGCCCAACTGTTTCTGTCAGAAAAAGTTGTGATGGTAAACGGTTCGCCGCTAAGCTCGGACATGAAAGTAAAAAAAAAATGAAACCACTCAAGAATTCAGAAACAACCTGTGATTAAAGCAGCAACAACAATGGGGTGATGTTCGATCCCTTTATTTCTCCACAAGAAAACATATTCCAAACTATAGAAACATTACCATCAACTTTAAACACATTGAAACAACAGGAAACTCCTTCCCTTTATTCTGCTCATCCAAAATGTCTTGTCTTCTCCTCACTTTTCGGTCTTTTTCATGTCTGTTTTCAAAGACAAAGGCTGAGCATATCCATGGCGGTGGGTTGTAGGCCAAGGCCAGCAAGAGTGGGGATCGTTTTTCCATTCTCCCCTAATTGACGTGAACAGTTCTTTTGACCCTAATTAGTGCCCTGTAATCTCTCATTTGCATACCACAAAGGCAACACAATTTGCATATTTGTAAACGAGATGGGCCACGCATCTGCATGCGTTCCCTTGTTTCCCCTCGCCTTTCTTCTTTGTCCCCTGGTCTCGTCTTCTCTCGGCCCTGCTCTCTCCTTCTCGTGGGTACAGTGCCAGCGAGTAGCAGTGACACCAGGACAATGTGGCGAGGAAGACGAAATAATGACTAACTGGCACGTGCCCTGGCATCAATGCTGCCAAGGAGAACATGCGGGCCACAGAGACGGGCGCGTGTTGACATGGCATTAGTACATGACAATTTGTCAATTTATTAAACGCTAACGGGAGGATTGAATGAGATTACAGAGGGCGAGGATGAGGAACACATTGAAGAGACGTACTCATTATCATGTATATGTTCCATTCTAAAAGCAGTGGTTAAATTAATGTTAAAGGGTGTTATAGTTAAAGTGATACATGTGCCTCATCTTCTACTCACCCTCAAGTCGATTTAGGTTTTGGATTATTTTCAGGGTAATCTGTTCCTTTTTAAAAATAATAGGAACAAATGTTCTCACTGGAAGCTCTCTTGATATTTATTTATATATAGACTGTTTCCTGTCTCTGTAGCATGTTTGCCTTTTAGCTTCTGCTTAAAACAAGCTTAAATATAGTTGTTTAAATTTCTTTCGGAACAATTCCTCATGTCGAGGCTTCAATTCAAGATGGACATTACAGACGTGCAGTATGGAGGTATATGAATGTTTTTAAGTTTGTCTTTTTGGTTGAAAATGAAGAGGACAGATGAGCTCCAGTCACTATGTTAAAATGGACTTACATTTTTGCCTATAACTCCAAAAAGAAACTATTAACCATGAAAATAACCCCAACCCTTAGTCGGCATGAGGGTGACTATAAAATGAGTGAAATTTGAATTTTGGATGAATTGTGGTTTAAGTTCATGTTTGATTTCAACCTCTAAAAACTGCCTTTGTGGTCTGTCCGTCTGCCTCACAGCAAAATATATACTAATTTTTTTCTCTCAAAATTACATTTCATTTTGTTGGTTATTTATTTTTATTATTATATTATTATTATTTATGGTTATTTATTTATTTTCTTGAATGTCTTAATGAATGTCTGTTTAAGTCTTTAACTGTTAAGTCTTTAATTGTTTTAAGTGTTTAATGTCTTTAATGTTTTGCATCGTGGGTCAGAGAGGACCACAATTTCATTCATGCTGTATGTCTCAATATATGCATATATGACAATAAAAGAACTTGACTTGACTTGACTTGACTTGACTTGACTTGACTTGACTTGACTTGACTTGACTTGACTTGACTTGACTTGACTTGACTTGACTTGACTTGACTTGACTTGACTTGACTTGACTTGACTTGACTTGACTTGACATATGCATCCAAATATTTCATAGAATACCCTTATGTCAAGCCAAAAGGTTTTTACATACCAACAGTCAAAATGACTAGATGCGATTTGGTACTCAATATAAATCTTATGTTCGAGTTGTGTTTTTTGGGTTTTACACCGATCCAAGTCAGGTTACCCTGGACTGTTTGACGACAATGTCGGCGGTCGCATCAGATGAACAGCGACCGCCATTTAATAATGTGCCTTCAGTTCAACAAGACCATGAACAACAATAAGTGACTGTTTTCAGCTCAATCATCACCCAGTAATTTTTCATTGATACCTAAAGCATCAAAATATGGGGAATTGTAATGGTTTAGCAAAAAAAAACAGCTAATTTCTCGAGTTTACACTAGTTTTGCACTTACACACCATTGCAATAAAAGAATACATTGTTTTTCTATAGCTCCTTATATGTAATCACAAATCACACACATGGCAGAAATGACATAAAGCGGTTTATTCGTCACAATTTTGGCCAAGAAGGCAAACAAAATTCAGTTTAATTCCTTTAAATAAATGGCTTTATAGGAGTTTTCTTTTTGCTCAACCAGTGGTATTGTTAGTGATTAGGTGATAAGTGCACGTTACAAAGAAGCAGATGTCTGCTTATGAATGCAACCTACCAATGACTGATTAATTTATTTAAAACTTTACACTCTTACTCCTGGTATTTTAGAAGTAAGCCACGTCAAAATGAAATATGTCCCTGGTTTTAAGCAAAATCCATGTCGTACAGTTCAACCGTATTTACCGCATAAACTTCTCGTCTTCCTGATCATCATTTTTAACGTGTCCTTCACCTGTCTTCCCTCGCAGCGGCACGATCTCACCTTCCAATATCAACATTATTGACTTTGACCTGTCTTCTTGCCACGATTGTAGCTGACATGCAGGTATACTGACATGTCTTTCTCTTTCTCCTTCTGACTGCTCCCTTGCTCCCCTTGTCAGTTCTGACC
The DNA here is from genome assembly GCF_982586985.1 of Callionymus lyra. Lineage (NCBI taxonomy): Eukaryota > Metazoa > Chordata > Actinopteri > Syngnathiformes > Callionymidae > Callionymus > Callionymus lyra. The sequence continues at coordinate 16,968,953 of NC_141830.1, forward strand.
CGTGCAACGCAGCGCTCTATTACTATGGTAATGGGGGCTAATTGAATGGCCGCTGTGTAATGGAGAAGACAACACAGCCTACATTATGATAAGGAGCCCAGACAATATCCCCACGTCCAGGGTCAATGCGCCCCAATAAAGGGGACTTAACTTTGTTTTATGTGACCCCTTACTCAACTGTACCATCATTTATAATGGTGCAACAGTTGGATATGTCTTCAATAATTAAAAAAATAATTGAATGCTTAAATTAACTGTTTACCAAGTATCTAAGATTAGTGATGGTCTCATGAAGCTTCATGAAGCAGTGTCATTATAAACGATGGCTAATTAGGGCCAAAGAGTCCACTGGCGGTCTCTGCACTATTTTCCTTTGTTTGGAACAACTGTTCTATTATAAAATCTCATCCTCTTTAAATCGATGGCACCAGCTACTGAGTTCTAAACAACATGACGCTGTTTCATGAAGCTTCATCAGACCATCAATATCCAAGATTATTTGGATAAACTCATGAAGCACATACATCAGCGTAAGTAGCTTAAAAAAAAAAGTCGTCAATAAAAGAAATGCAAATCAAAAACTAAGAAACCGAAGTTCCTATATTGTACCTGCAACTTGCAACAATACCAACAGATACTATCAACACAGCCATATAAAAGTTGGTATGAATTCCATCGAATTATGAGTTTTAAGGTTTTGCACTGCCGCCCAGTTTGTAACAGAGGTGGTCGCAAGAGCTGTATAGAGGCCATAACAGCCAAAACCTACCTAACAGAACACCCACAAAATCTCTTTGGATTTTTTAACCAATTTTGCTAATAAATTGAGATATGCCCTAAACTATCAAAAATAGCATAAGCATCCTTGGCAGAGGCAATATAATACAATCCACATCATTAAACCCTATTTTCACTTTGAAAAGTTTTTTTTGTAACCATCAGAAATCCCGTGAGCCCTTGAACTATTCACAAGCTGAAGAAAAACTTTGATTCAATCGCATGGCCTTAGGTCAGCCTGTAAATAAATGCATATAATCCTAATAACAAAAAGTTTGTCGGTTAATTGTCTCGCCCATTTTAGTGATATCTATAGAAGGTCAATTGCACTGCAACACAAAGCAAGGTAGCACATTATATGAATACAAAAAAAATGTAAGCGAAGGGAATTCGTTTTTCCGTCTCTGATGGTGCCGTAGAAGTGAGCAGGCATTCATTCGCCCGGGTCCGCTAATGTATTCAAAACAGATAGGTACTCTGTCAAACAGGAAACGCGAGAAGGTCCCCTTGTATTGCCTCTTTTGCATGCGCCAGATCATCCTCTGATTGCTGTGTTTTGGTACAATGTAGTTTTAAACATAGTGCTTTCAAGCTTTAAATATTCATATGGAAAATAGACACCAAGAAAGCTGTCGACTGTGGGGTCGACGAACGCACACTGCAGAGAGGAGGGGTCGCATCAAAACTGTTGCTTTTAGTATCTAAACCAACGGGTGTGAGCATGCAGTTACAACATCTCTTTTGAATTGTGCGTTTATAGTATCATTCTGGTCACAAGCCCTTTTGAAATGCTCCATTTTAGAGGATAAAAACAGGATAATGATTGTTTGGAACATCCTAAATGCTGTTCATTATAGTTCCTACTAGGAAGAACACGGTGGCATTAAAGGTGTTTCAGACTGGAATTCATTGACTGAATTTCATTAAAGAAAGATGGTGAAAAGGAGAAAGTGCAGCTCTCTTTGATTTTGTTTATGTTCTTGAAATTGGATCGCCTTTGCAATTAGCCGAGTGTGAGAGCGAGAGCTTGTTTATTCCTGTACTTAAGCAGATAAAAGACCAAGATCAGAAGGGAGGCTGTTTTTAAGTGTGTCAAGCATTGTCTGACCCAGCCGCTATCCAGACAGTACTTCCTGTTCTCCTTTGTTATTGGCAGATAACAAACCTCTAACAATGTCATCAAAGATTCTTGTGTTTAATAAATTGCCGGATGGTTTGCAGCCGCAACGACCTAAATCTCATCATAACAGAGAAAAATCTCGGTCATCTGGGTCAAAAACATGTTTAATAAAGTCCACGTTGAAAGACTAGGAGAGAGGTTGACGTCTGAATAAGATCCTCAGATTTAGCTGTTGAAGATTATACAAACAAAATAAAAAACTTGAGATATGTATCCATATGAGCGGAAAAAAAAAAATAAATTTTTCTTTAATTTAGTTCAGATAACAATAAAATGCTATATACAAATTTTCTTGTTTTGTTTTAATTCGTTTTTTTCCCAACAAGGTTGTTTAAATATTAATAATTTGATCTTAAATATATGATCATGTTGTTTAAAACTGCACAAAGCAATTAATAAAGTACTGAAAAAGTTGTTACATCCGCCAAGAAACAAATTAAATTTCATTTTCTCAACAGAGTTAATCATAACAAAATTATCTAAAGACACTGTACAGTTTATGTAAGACTATATAAGACAAAAGGAAAAAAGGTCCCAACGGATCAGGCAGAAACATCGAACAGAACCAGACTCGATGTTGATGTGACCCGCTGGGACATAAAAAAAAAGAAAGAGACATAAAATAAATATTTATTATTGAATGAAACTGGTAGCCTGACCAGGGATTGAACGCCACAGGTATGCAAGTTTACGTTAAATCACTTTACCACTAGTGGTTGTTACCTCATTGGGATTCTGTGTATTTCTGCAGTGATTCCATGACCTTAAAACAATATAATAATAATAATTTCACATTTTGTAACTGTAGTTGCAGGAAATTTGATTCCTAAAAAGATATTATTGCACGGTAGGTTTTATACACTTTTTTTCTTCTTCTTTTTTGTTGGATCAAGACAAAAAAGCACTTCTACCGGTGTTAGATAAAAGCCAAACAGGTAAATCGGGACAACTTCACGAAATTTCTGAATCTGAAAATTTAATTTAGATACATTCAGAAATTGTATTTTCTAACGGACTAAAGATAGGTTCACATCGCATTAACTTCTTGGATTAGGTGATTTTGTCTTTCTATACAACTCCAGAGTTACAGAACGTTATTAGTTGAAATTAAAAACATCTAAACATCTTTTTGAAAACCCAACGATCGCTTTGAATGTCCACCAACCCACGTATTGTAAAATAATCACAACGTTAATATAAAGACACTTGCTAAAACATCTTAATTTAAACCTTACCATGTTTCAGAAGGAGAGGAAAAGTTTAGAAATACTTGGCTTGAAGAACCTCTGAAAGTTCCCAGGGGTTTCCTCTCCTTGTCTCACCCCCTGTGCCCTCTGCCGGTACGCCTCTCACCTTACCACCTCCCTCCACACTTTGTTGCTGCGAAACTCTTTGACCTCAGAGACACGGTGGCCATGCATAAAACATGTCATACTGTGACTGCGCAGATACTTGGAGCTAAACACTTTTCTTTTAGCATTTGTACAAAGTGATTTCCTATTCGACTTTTTGAACTCATAGAACAACCTTCAGAACTCCTCTCGGGCATTGAAGATTTTGTTTTTTATAGGAGAAAAAGGTAATGCATAATGGGCAAAAGGATGGCCGAGGGAGGTGTCTTTAAAAAACACATCCCATCGACACCTTCACTCATGCATGTCACCCTACTTGGTCTCCTCTGGGCCCCTGCTTTGTCACGGCAACGGGGTCAAGCGGACTGCACTTCCCCAATCTCAGCACCAGATCAGTGAGCACAGCATCAGGGAGAAATTGGTTGGAAAAAAAAAGAGTGACAGCAGACACAGGTATGAGGAATGAAGAGAGGGTTCAGCGCCAGGATTTGAAGTCATATCCTGTCGGAGGTCTTGGCATCCTCCACCTTTCTCCTTCGCTCGCCACCTTCCCGTTCGCTTCATCATGTTGTTGCTGTGTTTTTCACCCCTGCTGAGAGCCCACTTGCGCCCCCCTGCCTCAACCCCATATTGGATCGCAGTAGGCATTTTGTGCTTTTAAATGAATAGTCAAATGAGAAATGGGGTCCAATGGTAGGGGAGTGAATGTGGAAAGGGGTAGGTAGTAGCAGGGGAGCGGAGGCAATCGGGTCTTTGGCCGGAAACGTGGGGCCCCCGCCCTCCACAGAAAACACTGAACGTTGACACACACACACCCAAATGTCAGGCAAAGCAGAAAGCCTTGGGGAAGGCACCTCATTACAATATGGTCTCCCGCCGTGTGAGGCTGATGCAGACGAGGGGACCCCTACTCAGAAAGTCACTGATTTGTGATAAAAGCTGGCCCTGCATCCTCATCATCCTTGTTCAACTTCAAAATCCAATTCCAAATCCCTCAAATTGCTTATTGGAGTTTATCTCTCTTGCTTCTCTCGCCAGCAAACCTCCTTACAGCTAAGACATTTATTTCTCCCACATCGGTTCATTCATGAGGCGCAAAGCTTCATTATTACAGCTGATGGTAGCGAGTGTTGTAACGGCCACTGCATCAGTAATAGAACATATTGTGCGACACTGTTTAAACAATATACGTATCGCTAAAAAGTGTTGCACTTTTAACAAAACAGGATTTTTTAAATAATTTACTGATGGTTCTAGATTTACAAAACCCTTTGTATACAATTGTCTTTCTTTTGCATGATATAGGTTTAATCATTGATCCACCTTCAAGCCTCTCATGATCCAGAGAGTCTATTCCAACTATTCAACTGTTCCACCGGGTTGATCTTGTGCAGTTGTACCCCGATTTTTAGTCCATCTTGCTTTGTCTACGATAACTATCACATTTGTACAGTATTGGGCTCTGTACCATTTACAATCAACTATTACCTCAAAAGTCTTGTATAAATATTTATAATTCTATGAAAGTATTGTCTCATTTCGCCTACAGCCGTAGCCTTTAGATTTGAGTTGAAGGAATTGGTTCACCAGGGAAAGAGGCCACAAATATGAAACACAAGACGTGTCTATGCATTTATTTTATTTACTTTTTCAGTTATGGAAGGTTTACAGTAATGTCTGTCAAAGTATGAGATTTTTGACTCTCTTGTAATCCTTAATTTCCCAACTAGAGCTGGTGCTCCTCTGAATCAGCTTCAACCATCAGCACTCTTGTTTTAGCTCGTCAAGGAGACCCGAAGGCCCGAAAACAAATGTGCTTGAGGTATCCCTTGTGAATCCAGGGCGTTCGTTCACCTTGACCCCATCTTTCTTTCCTTTGTATCCTTTTCTTCTTCACGTTATTTCCTTTTATGTATGTTCTTTATACTTGCACTTTGTCATCCCTTGCAATTTGTTCTTTTGTTTGGACTTTGTTCTTGTTCCTGTTTTAATGAAACCTGCTGTACCTTCTGCTGTGAACTGGAAACCCCATTTCCCGAAGGAGATCTTCAGAATGATTTATAACGTCAATCCATCTATCTACTTAATACAAGGGATACTACAAACACATTTGCTTTCAGGCCTTCGGGTCACGATGACCCTGAGCTTAGACAAGGGTTCACTTCGACCTAAGGGTACATGGTTTATAAATTTGTAATTTATAACTTTTGCGTCTTTTCTTTAAAAAAAATGTTGAACATTTTTAGATTATTTGTCAATAACGTTTAATTTTTAAATCAAAGTTAGGGATTGTATGGGATAACAAAAAGTATTACCAAACACAATGAATACAATTAAGCTATTATTAAGGGGACTTTTTAGCTGTTTGGTTGGTGCCATGGTTCATTGGTGGAGATGATACAAGTGTGTCCAATAAGCTCCATTGAAATATTTATCTTCCTCCTTCCTGTGGATGGAATGTGATACACACACACTGACACACACACACACACACACACGTACCCTCCCAGAGGCTCACACACACAGAGTCTACAGAGGGCCCTGAAATATTAATGTACAAAGTAAATTAAAGCTGCAACAAAAAGAGATGGAGAATTTCTCTTTCTGTATATCTGTATGTCTCTGCTTTATGACCGGGTGAGGGGGCGGCAAGAGAAAGATGGGAGTCGGTTGATTAACGGGAGAAGGAAGGTGGTGAACTTGGTGGGTGGCAGATGAAGGGGGTGAGCAGCGTCTAATATCGGAGGGGCACAGAGAGGTTTCCCACAGACTTTGGTGGATATTCATAAGCTGGACGGGTGAAGAACCGCGAGACACGAGCAGCATCGGAAGTGAAGACAGTGTCAGAAGTGGAGGAAATGTTTTAGAGAAATCGGGGTTTTTGAAATAATCTCAGCTCATGAGTGAACGAGTGATGAAAGACAGAAATCTACGAGCTTAATTGGCAGAACTTTCTCTGTCGAGTAGAAACTTTTTTTTAGATGGTGAGAGATCAAGGGTTTTCTAACTCAATCACACAACGGGCCAACGTTTTCGAACAGCTTAAGTTGTGGGCCAACATGTATATTTATACTTTGGTCTGTGACTAGATATTAACTAAAGAAGTCAGATTGAGTCATTGTGGATCTTGGCTTGGTCTATCTTAACTATTTCCGCGTTTGTTATCCATCATCAAACCTTCCATCAAATTGGTATCCAGTTTATTTTCTAATTTTACTTTCACTGGCGCTATAATTGTTGAAATAATATATGTTCCCTGTCTTATCATTAACAGTACTTTAATTTTAGCTACATAAAATGACTTGACTGGCCAAAAACACACATCAGCATTACATCTTTTTTTAAACAAAGGCTTATCTATTCATTAAATACTTTTTATGAGTAATAAACACAATATCATGAATAAAACCCAGACATATATTGGCACAAAATCAATGTGAAATACTCACAAATAATCTTTCATATACACATCAGTGGTTCAAACATTGCTAAAAAAAAAAAGTGAATCCTGTCCAAAAAAGGTCTAAATTGCCGCCTGATCAAACGCTTATATACAGATATTGATATGGATCATAAATCTTCCTCAGTCTCATCCTAGTGCAATATTACACCCGGATCCACGTTGAGCAGCAGCGGCAGCACAGACTTTATCTCCACCATCAATTTCCGCTCTGCATATGGCTGGAGCTGCTTATGCATGTGCCGTGGAGCTGTACTTTATCAAAAAGACCCGTCCTGGACCCGGGGCAATGCATTATTGAACACAAGAACCATCGACAAAGATGTGCGTGCACACACACAAACTGGAGCCGTTTGTTTCAGGGGACTGGCTGGACAGGTACACACATGAGTGCGATCTCTCATGCACACACACACACACCTGGACCACAACAGCTTATAAGGGTCTATGAACTACTTTGGTCACAGCAGCCATGTTTTACTTTTAAATAAGTACATTTCTGTTGATCTTAATAAAGTGATATTTATGAGTTTCTTTTTATAATAGTTGAACCAACTTTTCTGGCTTTTGGGGCAACTTTCAAGATTCAAGATTCAAAGTGTTTATTGTCATAGGTACTACGTACCATGAAATTCTTACTTTGTACCCCCAACAACATTGCACAGAAAAAATAAACATATATACAGTATATCTATATATATACATACATATATAAATAACTATATATACATTTGAAAGAATAAAAATCTAAAAAAAACAGAGCAACAAAAGTACAAGTAGTGCAAGTAGTGCATGAGGTAGATGTTGAGGAGTCTGATGGCGGTTGGAAAGAAAGAGTTTTTCAGTCTCGTTGTTTCACACGCACAACTTTCATGATTATTCCGATAAAGCCTAACTAACTATTTCATAAATCATTTTTATTCCTGGTTAAACTTCAGTTTCAGTCAAAAGTAATTCAGTGATTTTTCACTCTTGTTTGCCTCAAAAAACTAACCACACGTAGAGTATCAAGATAAATAACCTAAACCTCTTGATCAAAATTGGAACTCAACTGGCAAAGCCCCTCATACACACTGTCTCACACACACACTATTTAAGGCCAAAATTTTACTGTCAGAATGTTAATCTGACAAAGTGTATTTTTATTGCAATATGTTCCAAGTTATTTTGTTATCCAACTTTTTTTTAATCACTGGACACATTCATTCTTCAAGCACCATCAAGGTACTGGTTCGCATGAATATCGGGTAAAGGCTTTAGGATACCCTCCCCTGATCGTAACACCACGTTGTAAACTCAACTCTTCATATTTTCCCCACCACAGACACTTCGTCAATGTATCTTATTTCCACTTGTGTCCTTTGCATCCTTTGGGTCATTTTTTTTTTAACCAATTATCCATATCCTTTAAAGGCTTAGTAACAATTCCAGTACCAATCAGTAGTAATGGGCTGATGAAGCTTCATGAAACAGTGTCATGTTGTTTCGAGGTCAGTTGGTAGCGCCATCAGTTTAAAATAATAGGATGTTTTATTACAGTTCTCAAAACAAAGGAAAATAGTGCAGAGACCGCCATCCATCCATCCATCCATCCATCCATCCATCCATCCATCCATCCATCCATCCATCCATCCATCCATCCATCCATCCATCCATCCATCCATCCATCCATCCATCCATCCATCCATCCATCCATCCATCCATCCATCCATCCATCCATCCATCCATCCATCCATCCATCCATCCATCCATCCATCCATCCATCCATCCATCCATCCATCCATCCATCCATCTATCTAGCCATGTATCTATCTATCTATCTATCTATCTATCTATCTATCTAGTGGACTCTGAAAATAATGACACTGCTTCATGAAGCTTCATCAGACCATCAATACCAACCAGGTCATGTTCTTCTGCACAGAGCTGCTCAATGTGTAAATCACTCTTTGAATCCCAAACTAATTAAATGTAAAAACTTTGCAACCGACGCTCCCTCTAACAATTTTAAGCCTCACACGGTATTTGGTTCTCACATTATCCACAAACAAACAACCAAATGTCTACTTTCAACCTTTTTCCCTGTCAGTATTCTGTGATTGTCAAACGGTGTTCCAACATATCCCTCCTCCAAACATAAGAAGGCCAAGAGTTCTTTGTGTCTTGAATGTATCCTACAGATTTGTTTCGTGTAAAGGCAGCGACTGAATTTCAGATACAAATCCTCGTGTCCCTGAGCTGAGCCGAGCTGCTCACCGGCATAATGTTCCCTGTCAGTCAACCATCGTGTAAGTCTAAGGTGGTTACGATTTTCTTTTTTTTTTCCTTAAAGAAATCTTTTTTGTCTTTATTAACAGCCACATTTGTACATTTTTTGAAATGTGCTATCCTGTGCATATTGAGGTGATAACCTGGGGGGAAGAATCCAGGCTTCTGTCTGTATTGCGGCAGGCTTGCATCAGCCATTTATTCCTGCTAATATTTTAATGTTGTACTGATACATGCCTGAGTCTTTACAGGTGTGAGAGTCAGCCAAGGTAACCAGCTGCCTGGCTGCCCCCATTTTCACCTTTCACACACCCTCTGTCAGATATGAACTGGAACATTTACAGCGTTAGTGGCAGGATGTGTGTGTGTGTGTGCGTGTGTGTGTGTGTGTGTGTGCGTATGTGATACGTGATACTCTGACATGCCCAGCAGGTGTTTGAGGAAGACTTGTGATCTTGGACACTTTCCCAAGTTTGATTCACTGTGATTGGAATTTGATTTAAAATGTGTATCCTGCAAGGACAAATTATTCAATCAAGTGTGAAGATTAACATTTGTTGTAAGACAAGAACATTTGTAGTGTTGTGTCGCTGCTGTTTTACCTCAAACGAACAGGTAAAACAAGTTGTCGTTGGCACTTCAGAGAGTCGGAATTTATTAAATATTTAAGTTAAATATCAAAGCACAAAAAAAAATGACCTTGACATAGTACAGTAGTAGTTAAAATGTTTGAAGTGTATTTAATACAAACTGTCTTTGGCTAATACTAAATCGACTCTTCTTCTGAACTTATAAATATTTGTTAATATCAATTGGCATCACAATTAATTGTGCTTTGGTTGAACTTTGAGTGGAAATCCCTTTTCCTTCCTCCTTTTTATTTTTTAAAGTCCATATGCTTGTCTTTTACCAGTCAATAATTGCATGACTGGGTGTTACTTTCCACATGAAATCCTATTAAGAACTTCAAAGATACACTAACATATCATTCCCGTCGTACTTGTACAAACCTGAAAAGAAAGATTAGAACTTGAAAAAGAATGAATTGTGGGTAGGAACGTTGAACACGGATGGATCATTTCCTTCTGACAATGAAGAAATTTAACACATTTGTTTATTTTCAGTAGTGAACAAGGAGAAAAAAAATTAAAAAAAATAAAATGTATTTATAAGAGAGTGAGGTGAATGTAATGAACTCTGTCATGTCTTGTCTCATGATTTTATTTTGAAACTTGTTTTGCCTATCTTTTGTTTCCTGAGTTCTATGACGCCTGTAGCTCATCACCTTATCAACACTTGGCAGCAACAGGCGTCAGATTATAATTGTCACGACCTGATATATATGTTCTTTATTCTCTATTTGTGGATTAGATGTTTTATTGTTCTTCGTATTTTGGTCCTCCTTGGGCCTGAGCCTACGTTTTGCTCTCTTGTTCTTTTCATTCCCCTCTTATTTTGTTCTTCACCCGACTTGTGATCCGTTTTTAGTTCCCATGGACACTTAAACTTTGTTTTGGTTTTCATAAGAACTATTGTGATTAAACCCATTTTAATTATTTCTGTTTTTTGTCTGTTGTTTGGTTGTTTGCATTAGCACTTGTCCAGTTCTAGTCCAAACCTCACACTCTAAACCATAAAAGTATAGGAGATAATCTGAATATTCCATTATCTAATAGTTGATTCAATTTATCATTATCTCTAAAACCAGGGATCTTTCATCATTAATCATCTCATAATGAAATAGTCATTGAATTTGTTAATGTTCCAACTATGATGAAATTTGTCAGATTGTTGATAATTTTCTGTAGTGACCAAGACAGTGTTAAAACTAAAGATGCTCCCCAAGAGCCCTTTCACATTCTATCACTTATTTCAATAATGAAAAAAGAACCATAAACCTGCACTAAAAATCCCTAGTGATCTTTCAGGAAGCTGTTTATTCTGCCAATCTTCTGATGAAGGCGTTTAAAATGACCATGTTTGCTACTGCTCTACATCTGCTTTCAACTCCTCTGGGAATATGTCGATTATACGCAATAAATTAAATCCTTTCGTTTTTATTAATCATAAAGTAATCTTGAACAATATATAGGATAATTGCATTCATTTTTAAATAATGCAAAAATGTAATTGAACAATTTATCTTGGAAAATAATCAAATCTGTTTATGTTTAAATTCATGAACTATTAATTAAACTTGTTCTTAATCATTCTTACTACACATTAAATAACCTGTTTTTAAATTATTATTTCAGTTTTCATTCATGAGTTCAAATTGAAACAGCAAACAACATACAAACAACTCCTACTTTCTAAACCACTGGATAACTTACAGCTTTTTCAGAAGGACGACATGTTTTAAAACGAGTGTTTGTGTTTATGGCTCCAAGAAAGTATTGTTTTCATTAATATTGAGGACACTTTTGTGTCCCTTAGCATCCCGTGTGTTGTGCTTGAGAAACCATGACCCTTTCTGTTGAACTTGAAACAAAAAGCACGACATTGTCTGTCTTGGGAATTTATCAAGAATTCAGTCTATAGCGAATTCGGAGCAAGAGGGCATCACAATGCATGAGGTTTGACGGCGTGTTCCAGACAGAGCACAGATGCAGGATCACATCAGGTCATGTATATGCAAGTGGCAGACTGACCGTTAGGGTTTGTAAAGGCTGCCATGTCCAAGAATTACTTGTAGCCATTTTGTCCGAAACAGACACGCAGCAGAAGGTCGTAACCTAAAATGAGATCCGTGTCCTCTACTGCAAAGTCAGACAGCGCCGACGAAGTGAGGAGTTGATAGGAATCACTTGTGTTTTTTATCTTTTACTCCGTGATGAACTGCTGCAGATGGCTCTATCTGAAGGCATCACGGAGGGTTCACAAAGGTTTTGTGTTCTTTCGATGCCTTGCGCTTTTACGGAAGGGATGCTGGGAAGTGTGCGTGACCCGTGGCTTCTTTGAATGCATTTACAAACATTGGCAATCTGCTCACAAGCAGCCTGGCAGGGATTCTCACGCATTCCAACCCCTGGAGATGCTGCGTGATAAAAAGAAGAGAAAATTAAACAAGCCCACGATATATAGGACTTATTTGTGTTTAGGTGAAATACAAATGTTTGCTCACAAAACAAGAGATGAATTATTTGAAATGTTTATTCTTACCTAAAATATCTAAACTTCAGTTTTCCTAATTTAAATTCATTATTTTGTCAAATTAAATATTTAATATTTATTAAAAAAAACTGTTGTTATTTTGAGGGAGAAGGAGGGATATTGCTTTGGTCGTTTTTCTATTAATAGAAAATAAAACTGAAAACATCAGGTCTATATAGTGCTGTAGATTAAGTAAGAAGTGTAAGTAAAAAGAAAATTAATTGGTCAAATAAATCTAATGTTTAAAGAAACAACAATTATTTTATAAGTTAAATCAGAAACAATTAAATTAGAGATCAAATATTAATGCCATCAAAAACATGAAGCTCTAATAATGATTTCAACTCATGAATCGGGATTAATCAAACAATTTACTGGATTAAATATTTGCTTGGTTTTTTTTTCCAACATTCTTCAATAATTGTTCCTTCCTGGAAGCAGTCAGGGATGACAAGCTGGTAGCACATTGTGTTCCCCTCATTGCATCCACACCCCTCTGCACCATGCTTGCTTACCCCAACAAAATGAAAAATCAATACATGTCCCCCCGTCTCGCTCGTCTTTTGCAGGACAATTGACCCTGACACCATGATCTCTCGGTGTGACTGATATTATTTCCACGAAG